>NC_031498.1:27710816-27832305 GCF_000237925.1 Schistosoma mansoni | reverse complement strand
CCAAACCATCCAGCTCAGAGAACAAACCCACATCAAAATTGATAATAATAATAATAATTGCTATTATAAATTACAAACTTACTTGTTCCATCATTGGTACCCATAGTACTTGATTTGGTTGAGATACTGTTGAAATAAGGATTGTTTTCAATCGAGTAAATAAAACATGATTGGTAGGCAATCGAAATGGTTTTAAAAGTGAAGATTTATCACCGGATTTATCAGACTGCCAAAAAAAAAGAAAACAAACAAATATGAACGTTCAAAAAATATTTTAATCAATCAAATGTACTGAATAATAGTAAAATAATATTCTCAGCACAGAAAGGAGGGGGAGACTTTACGAAGATCATTGTGTTGTATAGTTTTACGGACGAACCTTGACAATTATGTCTTGAGGGTCAAGCTTGTTATTTTTTCTCTCTCTCTGTGACGGGGTTTCAAACTATAATAGAGGGGATCGTGAATGTATACTACTGAGGCATTCCATACCACAACTAAACAGCTAGCTCAAAAAATTTTTTTCCAAGTTTTCTAATTAAAAGTGAGTTAGTAAATTAAAACTATTAAATCAATAATTTTTTTTAAAGTTTTTTATATGAATATCATTCTTTCATGGAATATTCTCCTTGAATTAAGAAGACGAGATAAAATCAAATTGATTATACCATACTGAGAAAATATATATTCTACCATAAAACCCCCTCTGATCTATAATCATATGCTCACTAGTGACTGACTTCAAGAGATATTTCCTTGAGTTCTAGTGGGAAGCAGTGGCCAGTGGAGTTCTACCAAGTCTGTTGTAGAGATATCAACTCACTGAAGACAATTGGTGAACGGTCGCTCAAAATCGTGAATTGGTTGAAGTTAGACATTAACACCGTTGGATGCCGGCTCAGTGGTCTATCGGTTAGGGGCTCCGACTCGAGACTGGTAGGTCCTGGGTTAGAATCTCGCGAATGCGGGATCGTGGATGCGCACTGCTGAGGAGTCCCATAATAGGACGAAACGGCCGTCTAGTGCTTCCAGGTTTTCGATGGTGGTCTAGCTTCAATTGACCCATGATTTCAACTATGAAAAATGAAAACTGCCATTAAGTGACAATAGATGAAATGGGTTGATTTCCTAAGGAGTATATAAATGAGCATCTGTGAACTTTATTCCGTAGCCTAATATACTTTCTCGTCTACCGTTGTGTTAGTTGGGCGGTTAGCATGTAGCACGTCGTGTATCAGTGTCAGATTTCGGACACCGCCTGTCATAACAATAAGTCAATAAAACAGAAATGGAATTTAATAATGAGACTATATATATTCAAGATTTATATGAAAACGAAAAGTGAATTCATTTGGACACGATTATTATCTAATTTTAATTCATTTTATGATTATCATTATCATCATGCATATGTCATATTCTTGAAAGTCTTAGCTGTGATATTTGGTACTTTTTCTATAATTTTCAGACTAGATTTTCATCTAGTCATAGCTCGTATAAACAAGAGTCGAACCTAAATCATCATTCTGCATATGAGTAAACAAATGTCAAGTATACACACACACATCTAGTCTTCTCAGTCAATGCAGGCTGACACAGTAGGCCGATAGAAAGTTGACAAATAACAAGACCACATAGTGTCAGTTAAAAATCTCCCAATGACAAGTGCGTTTGATTGGCCAAGCAATAGTTTTATATTCTAAGGATCAGAGATATATATAAATGAGTGCTTATAGATGTAAATCGGGTTATTTATTTATTTAAACACATATATATTGGTACAAAAGGGCACCAGATACATATGCGCCACACAAAATAATGAAAGTAGGAAGAGAAGGGATGAAAAGATAACGCGGACTAAAATGCACAACCAGAAGACTCTTTCAGTTAGGAAAGTTAGAACCACTCTTTATGTAGAAAGTAAAAGAAGGTTACAGCAGGTTCGCCACTGGTTTCTATTCTGAGCCATATCTGATAACGTCTCTAGCCACTGTGTTGCACCATCTCTCGGACCCCAACCAAGGAGTCGTGAAGGACCAACAGAAGCTAGTCCTTTGCAGCTCTCTTTCATGCCACGACACCATGTCATACACTGACCTCCTCTCCGCTTTTTCCAACCAGTCCCAGAGTCAGCAAATAATGCACGGCGTGGAAGTCTCTGAGACGAAATTCGTAAAACATGTCCAAGCCACCGAAGTCGGTGTTTCAAGATGGTGACACCAATTGAATTATCGTCTCTGCGCCCGAACACACGATGCCGAACCTCTGCATTACTAACATGGTGTTGCCACTGTATGTCAGGAATCCTTCGGAGACAACGATGATCGAACACAGAGAGACGTCTAACATCCTCAACTCGGAGAGGCCAGGTTTCACAAGCATAGAGCAAAACTGCTCTCACCGACGCGTTGTAAATCCGACCTTTTACAGCCAGACTAACATCACGAAGGCTCCAAAGATGGCCCAGATTGGCATAAGCCGCTCTGGCTTTCCTTATACGTGCATCAATCTCATCACTTACGCCACCACCAGCACTTATATAGCTACCTAGATACACGAACTTCTCAACTACTTCAATCTGCTCACCATCCAGGGTGAGTGCAGGATGAGAATCCTGCCAGTCTTGTAGGAGTACTTTGCACTTGGAGGGTGCAAAGCACATGTCGTACCTGCGGACACTGATTGCCAACTGATTAAGTGCGGATTGCATGCCTTGGGCATTATCGCACAGTAAGACAATATCATCCGCATACTCGAGATCGAGAAGTCGTTCTCCAGGCAACATATCCACACCGCCATTACTTACATCCATCAGAGCTGTTTCCAGGATGTCGTCGATGGCAAAGTTGAAGAGGAATGGTGAGATCGGGCAACCCTGCCTAACCCCACTGCTCTAATGAAACAAGGGAGAAAGGTGGTTGTATGCCCTCACTCTGCCTGAGGTGTTCGTATACAGGGCCTTTAAGATGTTAATGAACTTCTCAGGCACACCCTTCTTCAATAGACAATCCCAGAGAACAGTCCTGTCCAACGAATCGAAGGCAGCCCTGATATCAAGAAACACTACGATTGTTGGCCTGCGATAAGTATGACGGTGTTCTAACATTTGGCGGAGGGTGAAGATGTGATCAATGCATCCTCGACCAGAACGAAAACCAGCCTGCTCCTCGCGAGTCAATCGTTCTCGGGTTTTAAACAACCTACGAAGAATGACAGAAGCCAATAGTTTGGACGCAATCGGAAGTAGACTTATCCCCCGATAGTTGTTACAGGAACAACGTGAACCCTTTTTAAAGATAGGGACGATTATTGACTCATTCCATGATGTTGGAACACTTTCTTGCTCCCAAACCTTTGCAAACAACACCGTCAGTTCCTTAGCCAGAAAGTCACCACCATCTTTAAAAAGAGCTGGAGGTAAGTCATCTGGGCCAGGTGATTTGTAGCGCTTCAAGAGTTGGAGTTCCTTGCGGACTTCCGCCTCGTTTGGTGGATCAGTCGTCACCGGCCATGGGGGGCATGACAAACTGGTTGATGTTGCCGGAGCAGCAGGCCAGTTGAACTGCCCTTCGAAAAATTCCGCCCATCGTCCAAGATGTCGACAGATGTTAGTGATTGGCATCCCGTCATCCTCGTAGATTGTTTCACTCACACCAGACTTCTTGCTGCCAGTGGCTCGGATGAGTTGGAAGAGCTTCCGGCAGTTACCAGATGCAGCTGCTGCTTCCATCTCATTAGCACGCTCCGACCACCAGGCTTCTCGGTCCTTACGTAAGCTTTGCCCGATTTCATTACGTAACAGCCTTCGTTTGTGGTCATACTCACGGTCACCCGGAGTAGACCGACGGGCTTCCATCAGTTGTAAGGAGCCAGAAGAAACCCAGTGCTTGTAAGCGGGACGTTTCGCGAAGCCGCAAGCGGCTTTACTCGCCATTTTCATGGCGTCGTGAAGATGCAACCAATGCTCATCTATACTTTTCGATGGGATGGTAGCTAGCCTAGAGGCTAGCTCCGCTTGATACTTACTTGCAACAGAAGTTGCAGCCAGTTTACTAACATCGATCCGTTGGTGGTGGTCAATCCTTCGGCCACTGAAAAGTAAGGTGAGATTGGCGCAGACCAGGGCATGATCAGACTCCAGATAGGTACTCCAAAAGGAGCGGCAGTCTTGTGCACAACCACGCCAGCGGTAGCTGATCGTGATGTGATCAATCTGAGTTCAGGCTTAAGATGCAGAGGGAGGATGCCAGGTGGCACACCGGCGATGACTGTGCCGGAAGTTAGTGCTGGCCAGAAACAGGTTGTGGTCTGTGCACAGTTGCAGCAAACGGTCCCCGTTATCTGTCCTGCGACCAACAAGTCCCCATCGGCCACCTAAACGACTCTCTTCTGTGCCTAGACGCCCGACCTGAGCATTCAAGTCTCCGGCTAATACTACAATATCTGTCGAACGCGCTTTCTGGAGAAGAACTGTTAACTGATGGTAAAACTCATCCTTGATTGCATCTGGGCTGCAATCTGTCGGGGCATAGGCGGAGATGACGAAAAGACACCGTTTCTCACGCCGGTTTCTTCTCACTTTGATGGAACTTTCTAATCTAACAGCACATAACCGACTGTTAATGGGGATCCAATCGATTAGTGCTGCCTCAGCCCTAGCGCTTAGTGCAACACCAACGCCAGCAAGACCAGACGAAGATGCCACAGAGTCCCCGGATAAGCGCACGTGAAACAAGCTTTTCGAAGCGACAGATGGAGAACGAATTTGTAGTACTTCACTAGAGTCTTGAATACGGGTCTCGGATAGACAGCAAACATCAACATTAAGACTTTCTAAAGACATAGCCAGCTCCATCTGTTGTCCGATCTGCATTAGTGTGCGAACGTTGAAGGAAGCCAGCTTGAACGGCATACGTGGTTTCAGAAAGACTGCTTCAGTATTCGTAATCGGTGGAAGCATTCACTTTCAACCAGACAGTGACTGGAGATCGTTTAGATAGGACAGAGTTTCCACCATGGGCGAGCTACTGCATAAGTGGAAAGGAAGGATACACAAATTGAGTAAAAAGGGAGTGAAAAAGCGACGTAGTAAATAATAGTAATAATAATAATGGTAATAATAATAATAATAGTGTAAATTGTCTTGCTTCTAATATGAGCGAGAATAGTATCGTCAATAGAATTCATCATTTCATTTATTTGTGTGTGGGCTGTGATACTGCCCGGGTGCCCAAACCGAAGCAGGTGGTTTTCTTAGGGGGCCACACCCCGAGCCTTTGACCTAAAGGTCTGATCCACAAGGCAGTGGAGCATCGTGAGGAGATGCAGTCCCATGGTAGCCGTTGACCAACAGCAGGTTCATTCGCCATTCGTTCCATCAGGATACTGGAGCCCATGTGCACCATTGGTAAATCGGGTTAGCCCAATAAATTTCCTTCTTCGCTTTTAGTCTTTTCGCCCATTAGCCGGTTGGGAGATTGTATATAGGAAGTTTGTGTATTAGTATCAGTATCAGATACCGCCCGTTACAACAGATGGATGCTCGCAATCTCATTGAATGATTTAGTTTACTTCCTGTAGAGAACTGTATTATGCCGACCACAAATTCTCTTATCATATGACTACAATATATCACTGGCCATCTATTCCTCACTGTAGGTGAATTTCACTCCATTTTCTTATCATCAGCAAACAACAAAAGAATAATCATAAACATTTATTACCTTAGTTGATGGGACCATCCGTCCAAGTACTTCACAGGTGAATTTGACACGTTCTAAATCAATAGGACATGATGAGTCTAAAGGTTCAAGTCCATGACGAATAAGCGTATCGAGATGGCGATTGATTTCTTTAGCTCCAGATCTGAAAAAAAAACGAACAATAAATAAAACACATGTGTCTATGAATAGTATATGAGGTGAAGAAGGGTTGTAGTTCAGGTGGATGATTTCGGTGAGGTTTTAATTAAACCATACAGCTCAGCGCACGAAAGTTCTTTCAAAATGTATAGATAATATGTATGACAAATATTTATGACTTGAGAATAATTGAAATTTGGTTGTGAATATTTCATCAATATACTTGAAAATCCAATCCAAATGTTTCTTTTCCTTTCAAAAAGATAACATTTATGTAGGCACCGCAACTTATTGATCGAATACTAATGTGCAAAACTAACCCAGGCTTAATAAAGTTTATACAAGGTCAGTAGTAGTGTTACTCTGTTGATCCTCCGATATTCTTCTAAGCAATATTAATTTGTGAAGAAAAAAATCTCGCATTTGAATTCTTTGTACCCAGAAAAGACCTAAGCTTGCTTACAGTTTGACTGGTTGCTATTATCATAAAATCAAAAGCTGCTCTTTTGTACTAATACATTTTTGGACTAAATAAAATTGCAGTTCTTATTAGCCCTACTCATCCATCAATTAACGTATTCAATATCAGTTCATAAGTGAGGTTGCCTTGTAACAATGAAAGGATGAAAGTTGGGAAAGATCGTGACCTAAAAGTAGCACACACACTTAGCCTGATTCCCAGTCATAAAGCCTCAAAAAGTGTAGAAAAGCACTTTTGAAATGTGTTATAGATTCACAAGATTATATGTAACCTGCTTCAAGCAACTATTTCTTGGACACTGCAATCAATCTTCTAAGTTGTTAAGACTACCACTTTTATAGGTACATCAAGAAGAAAGAGAAGTACACATTGAAAGCTTTATGACTAAATCATGTAGAGCGGAAAAAACGAAATTTAACATCACAAAAGCAAATGTACACGTATATACAAATAAACATTGATATTATCTTACTTCACAATCATTTTAATGATAAGCAACATTGATTTCGCATCATCTGAACTATCTTTATCAGTTCGACTAGCTGACTGGATAAATCTTTGCCAAAGATGATCAATTAATGTAGAATCAAATTGATTTGATGCAATTAATTGTTGAATAATTCGTTCCATACTAACTAGATCACCCATTTCTGAATCACGTATAAAATTGCTTAAATTTGTTGCAACTATATCAGCACCTTCAATAGTCAGCGTACCATCGGATTTGAAATATTCCTCAGAATCTGGTTGAAGATATAATTTCCTTAAGAATAATGAAGAGAGAGAGAGAAATAGACGATAACATACAACCTTATTTTTTAGTGGGAGATTTCTGGATTATCTATAGCTAGGCTGAGCATAAATGTCATATGTTCTAACCTGAAATACTTAGTTCGAAACTAGACGCAATAACACAAAGCATATACAATAGAAATATAGAAGATTCTTAAGTTATCTCTTTAACCCAGCATTAAAAAATTACGAAGATGAAGAGGAAATTAGAGTTTGATTGCATTATCAAAATCGATCATGACAGTGTAAAATGAGTATTTCTGGGAAATTTGAGGACGTCTTTAAAAATTAACTATTCAAGATGCGAGTTTCAGGGTACCGAATTCAACTTCACTCAGGATCTAAACATATAAAGCGCCCATTGTTACCTTCAGCTTGTGATTCCCACCTAGGTCTTAAACGTTATTGATTCGTTTTCTCTTTTAGTACACTATTTTGTGACATTTTTCCAGGGTATTTTTGTATTGTATATATTACGTATGAATTGAGTGCATGTTATTCGTTCTTCTGGGCTGCTTGTGGGATTATATATCTTCCCTGTCGATTCTGGTCTTCTTCATCTAGTTACCAGGGCTTGGGGTCCGAGGAGCAGTTAAACTTCGTACTGTTATTGAGTTGCTAATTTATATTTGTGAAGATATTTAACTTTGTAATTAGTTTTTTTATTATTTGCATCTCTTTCATTAATTCTCATAATTTGCACAATTATCATTGTTGACTGCCAAATTAAATTGTTGTTTAGAAAAACATGATCTTTCATCTTCTGTTCCCGTTCTGAACACCCCATAGCATGACACATTGATTATCGTTCACAAATACACTGCTATACACATATCCTTCTCGTTCTAAATTATCCACTGTTAAGATAACAGAACTCTAATATATTTGCCAATAATAATCACTTGATAAAAGAGACTCATTATGTGATATAACTAATGGTTTAATGTATTTTTCCTTCTCTCGGACGTAAATTATGATGATACGTTAATACCTTAATGAGACTAATCACGTTATATCAGAATCAGGATTCGCGGCCCAAAAGAGAGAACCAGATTAACATTAGAGAATACTTTATTCAATACAACCACAAGCAGTCACACGTAATGAGTTAAGAGTAGAAATCAATGACGAGAAAGAAAATCACATATTTAATAGCCGGTAGGTTGTGGCTGTGTGTCAATGCTCAACGACCAATCTCATATTTTACTTTCACTACTATACATCATTATGTCATTAAAGAAAAAACGCAATCCAGCGGAGAGAATTTTCTTTTCGACAATTCCATTTACTTAAGCTGTATAATTGTATCTATAGCTAATTTCATTTGCTAAAATAGTGATCTATAGTAAGATAAAAAGGTGCTAACGCAACAACTCTAATCAGGCGGCCTGTTTAAGCATCTGGGCTACCTGTTCCTGTCATCTATACATTTCAACAAGTTATCTAATTTTGTTTGATTTAATACATCATTATGCCTATTAATCGCATAACCTATTCAGGTGAGTTTCTGAAAAGTGTAAGACCTTTCGCTGTAAAGGTTACGGAAGGCCTAATCAGATATTTCGTGGTTGCTGGCAATATGCAGCGAGAAGAATGTACATTATCCAGATGTCGATTGACAGGGCTGCTAACTTCTAACTGGCGATCACTCAATAATTATCGTCAGGAAGGACGAAGAAGTAAGAAACGGAAACTTGTTGAAGTACTTTGTGCTGAGAATTCTATATTGTACCAAAAATATAATATTGAATAAAGCTAATAATAATAATAATGTTGTCAAGACATCAAAATCAGATCTTAAAAGGAAGTTACACAATAACCGGTAAGGTGAAAATAATTGTCCACTGATAGCTATTAAGAGCCGAATAATTAAAAGTTGTAATAATTGCTAATTAATAGTTGTGAGAGTTGTTGGAAAGAAGTAGAAATATTAATAAGACTGATATATTATGGAGGATAGGAAGTGATAAATCTTCTAACTGAATGCATGATTTGGTTTCGTAAGCTCTTCTAGTAATCCCCAGGCTAAATCTAAACGACAACGTGAGCACGAGAGAAAAGGCGCGAAATAAGGAAAGAATGCTTTACTGCAAGGTCCGTTTTATGTACAGAAAATTTAGGGTATTCGTAGAATTTCAGATAGCCCTGGGCTTTTGGAACCCTAATAAACATAGTAGCAGAATAGGTAATCATCCAAACAGAAATGTGATACGTGACTTTCCACTTTCTATATGTTTCTAAGAAACGTCTGTTTAATGCTGAGTGGATAAAATGTTTTCGGGAGTTTCCGGGGCCCCTTTGGACTTTTTCCGAGGAATTTCCTGGGTCTTCCCAACAGAAAGGTTAACACTATGGAAAAATGAGGGACTGAACATACTGTTTTTGTATGCAAAGGTTAGACTTAAACTGGTGGATATCAACGACCTCTGTTGTACATAAGTTTTTCATTTTCATTCCTATAGGGCAAACTCTTCCAACGGTGTGTATGATTTTTAAGGAGACTTCTGGCGAAGCGAAGTGTATGGAATTGAAAGACTATAAAGACAGTCGTACAGCTTAATAAAATGAAATCATCGAAAAGAAAAAAAAGGCCATACATTTGTAATATTCTACTACTTAGTGATTAAAAAACTCGACAGTTGTCCAAAACTCCATAACAAGCTCCTTCAAAGACGCTGGAGGTGGATAGGACATACATTAGGGAAATCATCAAACTGCACCACGAAGCAAGCGCTAACTTGGAATCCTGAACGGAAAAGGAAAAGAAGAAGGGCAAAGAACACATTGCGTCGAGAATAGGAAGCAAGCATCAAAAGAATGAATAGCAACTGGAAAGGATAGCCCAGGACAAAGTTCGATGGAGAATCCTGGTGGCCAGCTTATGCTCCTACGCGAGGGGCAACATGGGTATGTTAGTTTGGGTAGACCTTTAAAAAATCTCACTAGGACAAATTATGACTTAAATCCTAGTTGCAACAAGAGGGTTCCTTTTTGGGAGAAGGGAAAAGAGAACAAAACAAAGGAGAAAATAAGGACATTATTCAAATATTGAAATGGATAACTTACTGACATGCTTCTATAACAGCTTTCTTTATAGTTTCTTCTTGTGACCATATCAATGTTAATAAAAGACGTATACCATTTTCTAAACCTTTAATACCAGCTTGTTTTGCAATAACAAAAAATTCAATTGCTTCTATTACATCTGATATTGTTTTTGATGAAAGCATTGATTGAAAATCTTTTATCGCTGTTTGAATGTGCGATATAAAAGAAGATGTTTCTAACAGATAAGCAACACAAGCCCGCTGACGTACTACATCAGCTGTTAATTGTGTTTGTGCAACACTTGTTGAACGTAGTGGAGATGATTCTGTCATTAAATCATTACCACCTGTGATACCGATGCAATTATTTTCAACTGATGGATTATTATTAACGGACCCAGCGGCAACTGCAGCTGCTGAATGAATTGCTGCTTCTAGAGCTGCTGCGGCATCTAATTCTGCTGTAGGACACAATGTAACATTCGCATCATTACTATTATCTACGTCAACTTCGTCATCACTTTCCTCTTCCTGGTCTTCTTCTTCTTCATCATCGTCATCAGTGGCTTGTTGTTCTTCATCATCTGAATCAAGTGATCGACGTACACGACGACGAAATGTTTGTCTCTTTCGACCACTATCTTCACTGACAGAGATCGATTCTTTTGAATTTCTACGTTTCGACTTTTTCTTTTTATCTAAGGATTTCTGAATGTTAATCCCGTTATTATTATTGTCGTCTTTAGTTGCTGTTTCATTTTCATCAAGTGTACCGACTTTAGCTGAAATTGAACAATGAACAATAGCATCAAATTTAGCTATATAATGTGTAATTTTGATAAAAAGTAATGACAAATAATCATACTTATGTAGAAAATGAAAAAAATATTTAAGCAAATAATTGTTTTCAATAACCTCCTTTACAGGAATTATTAGGCTGACTGATTGATACTTTATTTATTTAAACACATAAACATTGGTACAAGGAGGCATCCAAATATATATGCGTCACACTACATCATTCGATATGTGTGATGGCTAGAATAATGTTCAGGTGCCCAGACAGAAACAGGTGGTTTCTTAGGGGGATACACCCGGAGCCTTCGACCTAAAGGTCGAATCCACAAGGCAGTGGAGCAACGTTAAGAGATGCAGTCCCACGGTAGTCGGTGACCGATAACGGGCTTATATGCCATTTTCCCCTAAAGATCCTGGAGTTTATGTTCACCATTGATTTGGAATCGAGATTTTCCAACTTCCCTAGGTGGATCCTCCATACCCCACCACCCTGTCGTGAGGAGGAAATGAGTAGGACTTCCGTGGCAGTGGCTGTATACGCGTGGCCGTGTGAGAGCATTTCGAGAGGGAGAGTGGATTGTCCCTACTGTCGGCCATACCATGTCATTGATACTAATCGTTAGGGAATATAAGATGAAGTCTATGTTTTCTCCCTATCCAGGTAACAGTTAATGATATTAGTCTCATTCTGGTGGACGACATCTAGTTACTACGATATTGGCGTTATATTTTCTAATGTAAAATTATTTCAGGTTATTATGTTTTACTTCAATCAAGTATGAATTTTATTCAGTATGATAAGTGTGAACCTTGTATGTATTTTACACTAATCCTGTGTATCTTCTCCTTTATATGATCTTTAGTAATTCATTATCAAGTGTATATAAAATTAGTATGTAAATGACTTCATTTGTACCAGTCTTTGTGTTTTCACCTCGTATTGTGAGGAGTGCAGAGGTCTTAATTTCTAAACACAACCAATAAGACAGTCGATACAACAGAGGTGACGGTAGATATAACAGCCATCACCTTAAGCCTAAATTGGAAGTTACACAGAAAACAATTATTTGTTTAAACAATTCTATTTTTATTATTTTTCAATTCTGGAATATTTAAAGCAAAAAAATTTTTAATTACATAGGAAACAATTTTGAAATGATGAACCAATACTACTTAAAAACCAAAAAAAAATATCCAGCATGCTTTATGTAATATTCAAAATGAATATGAATGAATAATGAGAGACAAGGAGAATTATATGGTACTGATATTGACGATGATGATGGTGATGAGAATGCCCATTAATTATAATGATGACAGAACAGAAGTGAAATGAAATGACAACCTACTACGTGTATAAGATGATGATGATGATTTTTAGTGACATACACGTTTACAAACTGCACATCCACATTCACGCATACACATACAACACACAAGTTTACAGATAGATATATACATAAGCATTGCTACTAGTTATTAAGAAGTTATGGATGAGATTACTTTTTCGCTTACTAACAGATTTATAACGAACTGAATTCATATTTTGAAGAAAAAAACAAACAAGGTAACCAAATAAATAAATCTTAGAAACAAGTAAGATATATTGTTACGAACTTCAATTTCTGTTTACTCAAACCAATAAGATTATTAAATTATTGAATCTGTTTAAACCAGATAATACTAATATCATTTGCATTATATGTATGTTTACAAAGTAGGCTGACATTGATTGGCCAATGCACAATTGTTCTGCCATTAGCCTGACCAATCAGAAGACAAGAAATGTCAACTGATTTTCTCTGCATATTTTATAACTCCAAGTTTTACATCATTATACAAGTCAATTGAAAGACTACAAGTTATTATGAATAGCAAATCATAATTTGCAATTAATTAATTAATTAATTTATTTATTTAACCACATAAATATTGGTACAAAAGGGCACCAGATACATATGCGCCACAAAAAATAATGAAAATAGGAAGAGGAAGGATGGAAAGATAAGGGGGACTGAAATGTACAACCGGAAGACTCTTTCACCTAAGAAAGTTATAACCACTCTTTATGAAGAAAGTAAAAGAAGGTTACAGCAGGATTGCCACTGGCTTCTATTCTGAGCCATATCTGATAACGTCTCTAGCCACTGTGTTGCACCATCTCTCGGACCCCAGCCAGGGAGTCATGAAGGGCCAACAGAAGCTATCCCTTTGCAGATTTCTTTCATGCCACAACACCATGTCATACACTGACCATCTCTCCGCTTTTTCCAACCAGTCCCAGCGTCGGCAAATAATGCACGACGTGGAAGTCTCTGAAATGACGCATTCCACTGACTACACTACTCTTGCAATTAATTGGGTCATTAGTAGTACAAAATTGAGTAACATATACAGAATTAACTGGATGGTGAGATATATCAACAGTTAATGAGTGGAGTGAAAGCTTACAATTAGAGTAATATACAAAAGAAATAATCCAAACCAATTATGTAATAAATATATACACAATAAAGATAATATATAATAATCCACAGTAGAATAGTTCTTTTCAAAGATCCATATTTAATATATAACACAATTACTTAAACAGGGGGATAATATAGAATATTTTATAGAATGAATAAAGTCTAACTTTTGAGAGTCCATATTTCTTGGACTAAAATATAATTAAATAATGTTCAAACGAATGATATTTATTTCACGGAATGACACTCCCTCAATAAAATCTTCAAACCCTAATCTTTCACATTAAGGCTTATACTCTTACTGATTCTACCACTATGGGATTTGAATCGAAAACTGCATCTCTTTGCTAATGTGCTATGACAACTCGAACTGATGTACGTACGTACGAAGCGATGCACACACACACACGTTCACATGAAAAAAACGACCAAGGTTAATAACCGAATAATTGACAAAGTCAAAATGTGAGTCAAGAAGGATAAATACATCTAGAATAGCCCATGTGAGCTTGACATAGTTCTGAACACTACAAGTATACGGCGCAGTAATTCATACTGTTTTATTTTATGACTGTGAAATATGATCTTTAAAAATAGAGGATATTCGTAGGTTACTAGTATTTGATCGTGTCTTTGAAGCATTGCTTGGGTACATTTGGACAACTGATCTAACAATGCTAACGTTAGACGTAAGATACTAGGCAAATATAGAGGTCCAGTTAGTCAATATTTGATGATCAATTCGGCTAGAGTGTGAGTCAGGTATCAATACCAAGCGCCTATCTTGATGCTAGATGTCTGATGTTGCAAGAGGATGTTTAGAAAAAGCTAAATTACTTAAACTAAGATATGTTAGTCTATGAAGTCACTGACTGTTGAACTGAACTGCTTTGATCAGTAGTGATTATCTTTATGATGACATTCTCTTGAGATATTAAAAACCGTCTTACAAAAATTGTTTTATCTTGTATGAATTGTCGAATATTATTGAAATGGTGTCGTAGTAGTATTTGTTCCGGTTACTAACAGGTGCATTAAACCTACAGCTACCAGTTAACTAGTATTATACTTAATAAAAATCATAAAAAAGTAATATTGTAATGGAGATCCGAGACAAATTAATATATGATATATTTCAATTTATTATTTAATATATAGGCTATCAGTATAGATTGATAACTCGATCAGATTTAAGTGTTCTACACAATAAAGTCATGTATTATTAAGTTAGAGTAATAACTTGTTAGCGGGACATGGATTGGATTAAAGCATGTTTCATATATGATGGTGTTGCTACACGCTGATTGGCTAATTTTTATCCAATCAGCTCTAGTCGTTGCTTGGAAAAGACTCTAGAATCTTCTCATGTAAAATCTATAAATATACTAACGTATTTCTTATTGCGCTTCTTACTGCTTTCATCTATCCTTGTTATTTGGAATATAATTTCTTCCCTGTTCAACCGTGTTCTGATTTCGGGGTCTTGTCGAGTGTATTGGTGTCCAAGAATACTAAGCAATAGGAATAGCTGGGTCATAATAAGGAGTATATATATAAAACAGTTATAACATAACTGATATGTGTGTTCCCAAATTCCATTGATCTGATGAATGATATAACATGATGTGAATTTCAATGCTTAATGATTCGTTCCTTCAATCTCATATAATGAAATATTCTAGATGCAATAATCTGTTAATTTACAAATTACTATAACAATAATGTTAAGTAATACTCAGATAAAAACGAATAGACAGTTGAATTTAGAGAAAGAAAGAAAATAAACGACATACTTAATAATTCTTCTAAACTTTCAAGACGTTTCGTTTCTTTATTTACAACTTGTTGTAATTCATTTGTAGTCAGCTAGGAAAAGAAACACAACAAAATGAAACGATAGAAAATGTAGTTGTGATTATGATTCTTTGGCAGGTAGTTTGTGATTAGATAAAGTAATAATGTGTAACTGATTTGTCAAGTATCATCTTTATATACTCTACACTATGATACCGGTTGCTAGATAATAATGAAATACATTGGAATGGATTTCGAATTTGGAAGTATTTCAAAGACATTACACCATTGTCTCAGGATTAAAAAAAACTTATAAATTACTTATATCAATGATAGTCAGCGGTGCTGATTAACAACTGATTGTGAAATGAGTTCCTTGTAGTTGTAAGTGAGAATGTATGGGATATGACAGTTACTTATTGATAACATTAGATGATAATCATGTTATAGTATCAAATGAAGGAAGCTGAAAATTCTGCTGAGTCTAACAGAACAGTCTATAATCATAGTGGTCGGAAAGATTTACAGGTCATAGCTTCAATGACGTATAGATGATGGGTGTGCAGTGACGAGATATTTCTAATATATATATATATATATAATCCTTAAGACTGTTAAATGTATATGTGCCGGTCGCCTGTCAAATGCCTACCTCTGGAGACTACATCGGATAGAGGGGATAGGAGCACACAAAAAAACAACATTCTAGTTGAAAAAAATAGCTGGACGACAGATGGATTATTACTGATCATGAGATAAGTAGCGAAAGCAAATTGGAAAACTGCAGTAAACACATTCTCTGTGATAAAATTCATAGTAGGTGATTTACAAGTATTTAAACGTAACCACACGTATACATACATAAATTATAACTAAGCACAAATAGATATATTCATACCTTTGCAGCAGGACATTGTAATATCATGGCTGTAAGCGTTTTACAAGCATTTTTTCTTGCTGAAGCAGATACATCCATCATTGCGCCTAGATTGCCAACTAATAAAGCGGCTAGTTTCGACTGACGACTGATTGGTAAACCCTTTTGAATTTTAGCCGAAAAAAACAGGTAGGAAGTTATATGGACATAAAAAGGGATACTATTTTGTACATTCAGTGTTTCATTCATCATCAATAAAGAAATTAGTTAATAGTCAAATGGAGATGGTCATTTAGAAACGTAACAGAGAATAAACAATACAAGAATATAACTAGATGGGATTTGTAGATCACAAGGATGTGATTTATAAGATGAAACTGTACTATTTAGATTGTTAAGAGCCTGGAAAGTGTCCAGTTCACTGAGAAACACTGATACAATGATAAGCTTCCTACATACATACAATGTTGATTGGTAGGTAATAGCTGATGTAACAACCATGAAATAATATATGGCTTTGAAATATACTTTAGTTATGCGAGCTATTGTTACCATCAGGTTACCGGAAACCGATCTATATGATATAAGAGGGTACGAATATGTGATCAAGTAGTTAGAAGTCGAGCATGTTAAACACTAAACTACTGGATTTAATAAACCTATTAATAGAGACTAGACAAGGTTAATGAATAAGGGATGCTGTGAGTAGTATCCCTCTAATTGTAAATCTGTTATCAATATTAGGTTTTAAATAACGCTTGTCAATATAAAAGCTGGAAATAGGTTCACACTTTCTATACAGAAAAAAAAACACAACAAGTAGACGAGATTTTTCAGTGCATCAGAACGACAGACTGAGTATTATATCAATGTATCATAGCTGCGTAATTGATTAGAAGTGTGTATATGATTAATATATAAGTAAAACAATAACATTTCAAAGAACAAATATACATCGACTCACTCCAAGAACCACAATATTATGCCATATCTGTAAGGCTTTTGCACGTACATAACCATTCACATCATGAATATGCTCCTAGTCAATGAGATAAGAGAATTGTTTTTAAAAAAATAATTAAAATTTCAGGTTATTGAGAGTTAGTAGTGTTACTCTATCAGACGACGGCAATAGGTTCTTTAGGGTGAAATTACATAAACTTATAACATCTTTTTTGGTACTTGGTACTTGTTTCACGAGATTCTATTCGATCATAACAATATCCTAAACATAATCGAACAAATAGGAAAAAAATGAATGAATGAATGAAATAATTGTGTATAGCTTCGTGTATTGAATGCCCCCAAATGCCCTGGTACGGCCGACAGTGGGGAGAGTCCGCTCTCCCTCTCCAGATGCTCTCACATGGCCACGCATATATAGCCTCTGACAGGGAAGTCCTACTCACTGCCTTCACGTGGCACAGGTGTTGTTTACGAAAGTGAGAGGATGAAAAGCGAATGTCCGGCGCTTTAACCGGGTTGGTGGACACGGGAAGTTCACCTATGGGAGTTGGAAAACCCTGATTCCAAACCAATGGTACACATAGGCTCTAGTATCCTGAAGGAACAAACGGCGTATGAATCAATCGTTGGTCACAGGCTAACATGGGACTGCATCTCCTTACGATGCTCCACTGCCTTGTGGATCAGACCTTTAGGTCAAAGGCTCCGGGTGTGGACCCCTAAGAAAACCACCTGCTTCAGTTTGGGCACCTGGGCATTGTCACAGCCCTCACACAAATCAAATGAGATTTGCGCGGCGCATATATATCTGGTGCTCCTTTGTACCAATATTTATGTGTTTAAATAAATAAATAATCGTGTATTGAATATGCAGATACATTATAAAAGAATAAGACAATATTAGTCGGGTATAAGTTAAACAGAGATGTAAATCTATGATCTCAGACTATCCAAATAAGATATTGAGTTGGAAAAAAGACGTTTAATTGTCCATATAATTTAGTCAATTAATCAGTGGTTCATTGTCGATGTACAGCCTGGTGCAAATGTATTTCAGCCCAGGTTACTCATGACAATATCACCTATGACAATGATTATAAGTAGATCAGTTAAACAAGTGAACGTAGACATATTGAAAAAGCATTTCATCGGAGAAAATAAGCTAATTTACTTGGTGTAGCATAGAAAACACATCTATCAGATAAATGTTAGTCTACTGCAGTGCTACAATATTAGTTAAGAGTCTGTACGTTAGAAACAAGAGGTGAATAAATTCATTTTGATAGAAAGACACATTTACTAAAAATACAGCTTTGGAAATTATTTTTAAGCCATTTTAGATTACTAAACGTTGTCTTCAGTAAAAATGACTTTTGATAGACATTACTATTATTATTGCTACCAAAGTTGTGCTTACATATCACAACCATCACACTGGATTGTTATTAAGTGTATTTGAGGGCGGAGGTACTCAGCCAAATAATTAGTCCCTTCGATGATCGTAATTTAGTTCAATAAAGAATCACTCAGAGTTCAGGAAATTCACTCGTAGCTACTGACATTTGTAATCATCAACCAATCATGAATGTTATCGAGGTAATTTAATCAACACAATTAATAAGTAATGTAATCATGAATTGCTTCTAAATAACTACAATCTAAAAGAAATGAAAATTAAAACAGTTTAAATATTTTTCACAATTCAATTGAATAGTAGTTAAGTCATATCAGTAGAAAAAAATTAACTTCATACCTGCAATAGATCCATTAAACGATCTCTTTGAACACGTTCATTGGGATCCAATTGTTCACGTTTAGCAAACATAGGTAATATTTCTCCAATAACTCCTAAAACACAATTTCTCATTTGATATGGTTCTTCATCAAGTCTACAACGAAGTAATGGTAAGATTGATTGAGCAAGAGTAGGATAAGTTCGAGCTACTTCCAATAAAAAATTGGAGAAATTTTGAGAAGCTTGTGAATCACGCTCTAAATCTGCTCCATTGTAGCTACATATCTCCTATAAAAAAGTTCATAAATAGTCATAAATTAATAATAACAAAAAAATTAGACTATGTGAAACAAACTCGAATGAAATAAAAATTAAGTAGGTGATACTAGTTTATTGAACTAGTCCGTGATGAAAAATGACTTTGAATAGAGTAATCTCCAAGCGCCTTCGATGTTAGTAATAGTCACATCTGTACAAGCAAATGGTTTCGATATGGATTCTAAATTATCTACTATAAAGCAAGATTTGTAGAGTGAAACCGAGCATATCAAGTAGAAGGCAGTTATTGCCGAGGGGTTTGAGTGAAGTCGGTAAACACAGATCAGTGGAACCTGAAATAGCTAATTTAAACGTTTTTTGCTCATATATATATATATATACTTAAGTTCCCATACCATATCAGCATAGCCAGATTGAACTGTAAAAACGAACGTCAGGATAGCAGTATTTGTTACAGTATCAGTCGCAGTGGAAAACATTAAGAATAGATAGTATGACTCAAGAACAATGAACGAATTTACGGCTTGCGTAGTATGCGTATTTCCGGGCCGGGTGTGTACTTCTGAGACTTTGTGATCGATTGTAATTCATTTCATTCAAGGCCTCCAACCACTGATTACGGTAGCCGCGAAGATCTCAGCAAGATAGTTTACACCTAAACGGCTCAGTTTAACAGTCTATGACTTCATGGACTGATGTCATATCTTAGTTTGACCGCTTTGTATCTCCAAACTTAAACAACAGCAAACAAAGAGCATCAGGGTAGGGGTTGGTTGTTCATACATGACACATGCTCCAGACATTTCAGTTGATGAAGATTCCCTATTTTTATCTGGAATCCTATTTCTAGCCACAAGATTGCTCAGTTATATAAGATTGTAGATCCATACCATTGAGTAGTCCTAAATACGAAGAATAACACAAGTGTTCAATGCTTTCTAATTTCTAGTGATTCTTCAGCTGTTGCTTTCTGATGAAGATTAAATTCAAACTGAAAATTGTTGTGTATTTTTCAACTGTTATTAAAGTAAATTCATATAAGCAACTGATCACAATATTTCATAAGCAAAATTATTGATTTAGTAGGTAAACATGTCCAACTATGTCCAATAATATTGCTGACTAGAATAATGATTCAGATATGTTTCGAATTCTTTCGAAAGAAAACAAAAGGTGGTTTATACACATAATGCAGACCTAATGTAGTGAATGAGAACACAGGTGGGGACAATCGGATGTAGTTAAACACAAATTACAGACTATCTCACTAAATTCTGATAACCATACAGTAAACAGTTAATTTGCAAAATAACAATCAATTGTCTCAATCTTAACTGTTCCTTATGTAAATATCAGTCCATCTTCTCTGATATCATTGTTCATGCATTTTCGTGCCGATTGCGCTTCATTCCTGCTTTTTTCTTATCGATCTTCTGACCAGATACATTCTATGTCTGACCACACCACACTAGTACTCCATACATTACAGTAGATCACTGGATTCATTTAATTCAATGTACTTAAAATAACAGTTGAAATTTAATAATAAATCAGGAAAACATGAAACAAATCAATAATGTTAAAACTAACTTTTAATAGTTCACGAACAACACTAATTAGTTTTTCATCTTCAATAAAAGATCTTACAATAGCCATAAGACAAGTAACCATGTGCGGGAAACATTGTAATAATTGAGCTAATTTCACAGAACATGCAATACTATGACCATAACGACGAACTAAGGTGGCCAACAGACGAATCACTGCAATACGTATATTAGCATTACTGGCTATATCACGATCTTCAAGTAATTTGTAACAACAATTAGCTGGTAAGCTAGAAAGAAAAAGAAATAAGCAATTAGGAAGACAGAGTAAAGGAAAAATATATTTTAACAATAATCAATCATGTTAAATAATCATAATGAATAAGACGGGAAGAAAAAAATATTTTTTATTAAAAAGTGTATACTTAATGAAATCCTCTTCAGCTACTGGGGGATCCCAAAGTTGATCCAATTTCAAACGACAAATTTGATCAAGAGCACCGACTGCCTTTTCACATTCTACAAACCAATCCATGCATAATTGTAAATCAGATGGTCCACGATCACCTCGACGACCACCTTTTGCTCCTCTACCACGTCCAGCCTGGAAAATCAAAAAAAGGTGTACAGAGAATAGATACAAATACTAATCCAATTTAAAAATATTGATGGAAATCTGTTTGTAAGGAATTACTAGAAATACATAAACAGTGAACAAGCGATCAAAACTAGGTGTTTGTAACATGACTGATAAAGACGTCGAAAAATGAAGTATTCATCAATTAGGGTCAATGCGTAAGAGAGTGGGTCAAGATGATGTAGTAATACAATATAGGTGTAAATGTTAAACGTATTTGTAAATTTTTATAATACAGTTTAAAAAGTTTAATAGTGCAAATTCAAATTGTGTGCAAATCCGCGAAAATAGTTCAGTATCGGTTTGTTTCCATAAATCTTTCACAAGTTTAATATGTGCTGCTATCTCCTTCCATTCTTTTTTTTCCATATTGTCCTTGGATCCTTGCCTTGTAACAAACTGTTCCTTTTCTGATTCATTTAAACTTTGTTTCCTTTCTAAGAGCATCAGTAAATTTCCATATGCTCGAATGAAAAAAACTAGCTAGTTGTCTAAATCCTCTATAAAACCCCACCAATTCACTGCTCAAAATAGTTTATTAATACCTTCATTTCTTCTTTATTCTCCATGACGAAACGGGAATTCTATTTAACTATCGAATGCATTCTACACATACGTCGACCCAGACGGACTAAGGAGAGTTTCGTCTACTTCACCTGAATCCCAGCTAGAAGTTGGGCTGACAGTGAATTCCAAAAAAACCCGACAGATTTCATAGCTACGATGTGATATGTCACTTCTCTTGATGAATTTGTCCAATTTTTTATGATGCTGATTACTTTTTTTTTAAATATTTTAGTTCCATCTGGAACACGACTGTGCTTTGTTTTATGTTTTATAATAACTTCTGATTTAATGCGACAGAGCGATCTACATTTACTGCACGATATTCAGTATATCGCCAAATTTTCTTGACAATAATCACCTCTTTTTTAAAAGCATGATCGTTCACGCTATCAAAGACATTGGGGCCACTTTTACTTTTTACATATTCCGATTCCAATATATATATATATATATATATATATATATATATATATATAAACGTGTCAATTGAGCCCCCAAATGCCCTGGTATGGCCGACAGTGGGGAGAGTCCACTCTCCCTCTCGAAATACTCTCACATGGCCATGCGTAATATAGCCTCTGTCAGGGAAGTCCTAATCACTGTCTTCTAGTGGCATTACTGTTGTTTACGAAATTGAGAGGACGAAAAGCGGATGTTCGGCGCTCTAACCGGGTTGGTGGACAAGGCGAGTCCACCTAGGGGAGTTGGAAAACCCTGATTCCAAACCAATGGTGCACATGGGCTCCAGTACCCTCAAGGAACGAATGGCGTATGAACCAATTGTTGGTCACCGGCTACCATGGGAATGATCGCCTCACGATGCTCCACTGTCTTGTGGATCAGATCTTTCGGTCAAAGGCTCGGGGTATGGCCCCCTAAGAAAACCACCTGCTTCAGTTTGGGCACCTCAGCAGCATCACAGCCTTCACATAAGTCTCATTTGATTTGTGCGGCGCATATATATCTGGTGCCGTTCGTACCAATATTTGTTTAAATAAGATAATATAAATAAATATGTGCATACTGTGCGTATCGCCTCGATATAGCCTTATTTCACAAGCACTGTAAGCAAAGATGGATAGTGGCTAGCAGTGGGATCCGGGATGCGTGTTTCGTCCTATTTGGGACTCGTCAGCTGAATATACCTGCATCTCAGAATTGATGTTCACTCTGGGAGTCAAACCCAGTAACTTTCGCTTCAAACGTCATCGTGTTATCCATTTAGCTCCTGAGTTCTGATAGCCACTTGCTTGTGCAATGGGGTGAAATTTTTTAAATTCACTTAGTATTGTTTGTTTCAATCTTCCCATTGATGTTTAGGACTGCAACTGGTCAGTCTCTAAATAGGACGAAACGCGCATCCTGGATTCCACTGCTAGTCACTATCCATCTTTGCTTACTTTCAACTATAGTTAAAACCTGATTAAATTATTTTAAAATGAATTGGAAATTAATATTTAATTTATGCTTTTTCTGATATCTATTCTTAAATGCTATTCACTTATTGAAAAATGGACCGAAAAATGAAGGAATAACTTCAAACTGTTGTTATAAAAAAGTGCTTCTACACAATTTTGTGAACTATTTGTTTTATATTTTATTTTATTTTTATTTAAACACATAAATATTGGTACAAGGAAGCACCAGATAAATATGCGCCTCACAAATCCCATTCGATTTGTGTGAGGGCTGTGATACTGCCCAGGTGCCCAAACTGAAGCAGGTGGTTTTCTTAGGGGGCCATACCCCGAGCCTTTGACCGAAAGATCTGATCCACAAGACAGTGGAGCATCGTGAGGCGATCATTCCCATGGTAGCCGGTGACCAACAATTGGTTCATACGCCATTCGTTCCTTGAGGGTACTGGAGCCCATGTGCACCATTGGTTTGGAATCAGGGTTTTCCAACTCCCCTAGGTGGACTCGCCTTGTCCACCAACCCGGTTAGAGCGCCGGACATCCGCTTTTCGTCCTCTAACTTTTGTGAACAACACCGGTGCCACGAGAAGGCAGTGAGTAGGACTTCCCTGTCAGAGACTATATACGCGTGGCCATATGAGAGCATTTCGAGAGGGAGAGCGGACTCTCCCCACTGTCGGCCGTACCAGGGCATTTGAGGTTTTATAATATACATAAACTATTGAGAATTCTAAGGAATATACCAACATTTTTTGTCATTAACTTTCAATGAATATCGTATGAAGTTTATTTGTGAAGATAATCCAGCGAATATATAGCCTCTGCCAGGGAAGTCCTACTCACTGCCTTTTCGTGGCACCGGTGTTGTTTACGAAAGTGAGAGGACGAAAAGCGAATGTTCGGCGCTCTAACCGGGTTGGTGGACATGGAGGGTCCACCTAGGGGATTTGGAAAACCCTGATTCCAAATCAGTGGTGCACATGGGCTCCAGTACCCTCAAGGAACGAATGGCGTATGAACCAATTGTTGGTCACCGGCTACCATGGGAATGATCGCCTCACGATGCTCCACTGTCTTGTGGATCAAACATTCAGGTCAGAGGCTCCGGGTGTGGCCCCCTAAGAAAACCACCTGCTTCAGTTCGGGCACCTGGGCAGTATCACAGCCCTCACACAAATCGAATGAGATTTGTGAGGCGCATATTTATCTGGTGCTTCCTTGTACCAATATTTATGTGTTTAAATAAATAAATAATAAAATAAAATATGTGAAGATAATAATTCATCTGTATAAAATATATTGGACAATAGGGATAAAGTACTTGTGTGAAGTGGATCAAATTACTTCGTAAGTCGTATCAGAACTAATGGTTTTTGGTAGTTGAAGAAATCTTGACCATGATACAAGATGTATGTTTCATTTTCAACCAAATTGAATCAGTTGCCAATAAAGAGAAAATTGAATATCCATCAAGAAAGAAGTATGCTATTCAGTGATTTTCTTTGTTATAATTTACAGTTGTTAAGTATATTAATATAGAATGGAGGACATTCAAAGCATAGATATCTAATTGCCCTTTCCAGAATATATATACATATAAAGTTACAGTTCGGTTGTGGAGGTTTTTTTGTCACTAAGCGACCTTAGTTAGAAACCATGTATACTTATAATAAGTAGAAACTAATTTTGAGAGGTAATTCTTGGAGTCTTTGGTAAGAAGCCGTGACCAACAGAGTTCAACTATGTCGAAAGTGGGATAGTTATCGAACAATGGCATTGCATTAGAAGATGGTTGGCCAATATCGAGAATTGATGAAAGTCAGAAATGCAAACCATTGGGTGCTAATTTAACAATGGTCCGGGGATTAATTACCTGCCACAAGACCTGAAGGTTCTAGGCTCAGTTACCGATCGGGTCATTGGTGTGCACTGCTGAATCCCATACTACAACACACTATATATATATGTATATATATATATATATATTGCAAAATCTGCTACAAGCTTGAGGGAGGAAACCAGAATCTCCCTCTCTCTCTTTGCTATTAGGATGTACAGAAAAGTATCAATAACAAAATTCATAAAACTCACATTACCGCCTACGGCAGATTTGGCATTAGCATTTAGTTCGTTTTCAAACATATCAACAAACTGACATAATAGATATGTGTGCATTTTTAACGCGTTCCGATGTGTATTCATTTCAGTTCGATTAAGAACTGACTGTCCAGTTTGTGTAGATTCAAGCACTGAACCCAATTGACGTACACAAACTTCATATCCTAGAATGTTTCAGTAGAACAACAATATAGTATAATTGTAATTATTATCATAGGGACTAGAATTTATAAAATAATAGACATCATCAATACCAATATAATGAATAGAAGATAACTATTTTTATCAATTTATTCTTAGGGTACTCGTTAAGTTCAAGGGAATAGAGATTGTAATCTATTATGCTTAGTTTTGAGCAGTTGGAGACAATTAGCGAAGTTCAGTTTTGCTTGTGTTTTCTGTACAATAAAACCAAATCAACAAGGTAATGCCTGAAACCATAAGGTGACGTATATTTACTACAAAGCAAATTCTATTATTACAATTATTACCCATTTAAACATTACTGAATCAAGAAGGATGAGTTTCTACCAAACTTAGCTTGATGCTTGATTGACGAGTACTGGCATATAAGATGTCGAAATGCCACGATCTAAAAATTTTCAGTATGTTTAAATTAAACCATATTGATTGGAGACTGTAATGATAATGAAAGGTTTGATTAGTCCCAGAATTCCTATCTTTATTTCAGTAGATATTTGCATTATGATTCAGGTTTAAATTAGTCTCCAGCAGGATAGATGGTTCAAAACTAACCAAGTAAATATTATACAATCATGTTAATATTTATCATACTTAGTGCTTCACTGACTTCTAAAAGTACACTAAGATTCCAATATGGGATTGTCTGAATTAATATTCATATAATGGTCAACTTCATCATGGATGTGTGAATAATTTTGTGGACTAAAGTGAAACTATAAGGTGATTTTACAAACACTCATTAATCAGGCCTAATAACTTATAATTACGAAGACTGTGCAACGACGTGATAAATCTGACTGAACGCTTGAATCAGTCTCCATAGCTCTTCTAATAACCCCAGGGTAAATCAACACGACAACGCGAACACGAGAGGAAAGGTGAGAAACATGGAAAGAACACTCTAATCTAAGTTCCATTTTATGTACAGTAAATTAGGGTGTTTATAGCATTTTAGATGGCCTTGGGCTTCTGGAACCCTACTAAACATAACACGATAGGTAATAGTCCAAACAGAAATGCGACACGTGACTCTTCACTCCCTGGATGGACCAATAAATACTGTACAGATTAGTAGTATTTATTTATTTATTTAAACACATAAATATTGGTACAAGGAAGCACCAGATAAATATGCGCCTCACAAATCCCATTCGATTTGTGTGAGGGCTGTGATACTGCCCAGGTGCCCGAACTGAAGCAGGTGGTTTTCTTAGGGGGCCATACCCCGAGCCTTTGACCGAAAGATCTGATCCACAAGACAGTGGAGCATCGTGAGGCGATCATTCCCATGGTAGCCGGTGACCAACAATTGGTTCATACGCCATTCGTTCCTTGAGGGTACTGGAGCCCATGTGCACCATTGGTTTGGAATCAGGGTTTTCCAACTCCCCTAGGTGGACTCGCCTTGTCCACCAACCCGGTTAGAGCGCCGAACATTCGCTTTTCGTCCTCTCACTTTCGTAAACAACACCGGTGCCACGAAAAGGCAGTGAGTAGGACTTCCCTGGCAGAGGCTGTATACGCGTGACCGTGTGAGAGCATTTCGAGAGGGAGGGCGCGCCCTCCCCACTGTCAGCCGTACCAGGGCATTTGGGGGCTTTAAACATAGTAACTACGCGTATTCCCTGGTAATCAACCTCTCAATATGTCAGAGGTTTACGATAACGAACTCACTGCAGACTAGCTTAATAGGTTATTAACACGATATCTGGTACATAGAAGCGTACAAAGTATCAAGATACGCTTAAAGATCAATAAATAGGGTCATGATTGCCATCTAATAACTGTCTAGATATATTACTTAACTGATAATTTTCGAAAAACCAGATAAAAGCCACACTATAATTTATTAGTTTTAAAAAGAAAATTGACCTGACCTTTAAGAACTATGTGCCAAGCATTCTCCTTTATTCCTGAGTCAACGTTCTGCCACTCACTGTGAAAATAAAAATCTAAAAATTCAAATTCAGCTGCTTACTGCAACACGGAGAACAAAGTATCGAACTCATGTAATATGTAGGTGAAGCCTTCACTTGTGAGAGATCGCTGACACTCTTAAAAAGAGGAAAAACAACAGGAAATGGAACATTAAACGAGTAGATTAAAGACACTTTTTTCCAAACTGGTTACAATCAGTGATTATTTCCAGTTGTTGGAAAAAAATTATGTTCTTAACGAGAAACCTGTTTGATTACTATAGATCTCTAACCTCAGCATTTAGCTATTAGAATCTCAAATAAAGATAAAGAACAGATCAAACGGGTTTTAAGTTTGGTTATTAGTGAGGGCGTTCAAACGATCGACTTTTTATTATTCGTCACCACCATACTATCTATAGTTTTGGTCTGAACGTAGCATTACACTCCATCCACTGAGAGATTTTATCATGTTGCATGTTGTTGAAGAAACAAACATAAGACATGTTTCGACACAGTAGTGGGGTGTACACACCTGTCACTATCTCTTTTCAAATCTTGAATGTCTTATTACTCTACATATTCTCATGTCACCTTGTTAGTTCTTCTATTTATTAAGAATCTATCCTACTGAAATGCATGACAGAACAGATGCACAACATATTTACTTCTCATTTATGCACAACAAAAGTCAGTCAGTCACAACGTAGAACTTCATACGTATGTACATCAGTTCCAGTTGTCATACCACATTAGCAAAAAGATGCAGTTGTCGATTCAAATCCCAGTGGTAGAAATAGTAAGAGTATAAGCAGTAATCCGAAAGATTAGGGTTTGAAGATGCTATTCAAGGAGTATAATCCAGTTAAATAAATTTGGAAAGAGAAAATAAAAGGGACTTGAAGAATTCAGGTAGTCTACACCTACCAACATGGCTCAGTCCACCTGTCAGTGACTTCATGGATTTGTGCCACGTCTTGGTCTGGCCGCCCCTAGCTTTCTTTCAACCTACTCCTACGCCATAAAACATCACTCGTCGGGGCAGTCGGTGGTTGGGCATACGTAACACGTGTCCCAGTCATCTCAACTGATGAGGTTTCACTACTTCATCAATCGATTTTCCGTCCTTACCTAGTACCCGTTTCCTAACAACTGCATTACTTACTCGGTGGTCCCAGGATACACGAGCAATGCTTCGAAGACACCTATGATTGAATACTAATAGCCTACGAATATCCCCTACTCTTACTGGCCATGTTTCACTGCCATAAAGTTGGACAGGACGAACTGTTGCACAGCAAACCCGTCCTTTGCACAACAAAAGCAAATAAATATTTATGTATAACAGTACAATTATTGTGACTCGTTTCCAATATAGTCATTTGAGTAGTTGTAATTAGTAGCATTGAGTGCATCGTATAGGTTACGAAAAAAGTTGTATTGAAGATACAACTTGATTACGCTTAAGAGAACAAGTTGAGCAACGAGCTCTATAATATCCAAAAGTGCTTTACCGGAGAAATATCATAATTTAGAAGTGAGCCATGAGCTTTCATTGTTGTTGTACTTAAGGTTATATCAAATATAACCTTTCTCATTTCAGATTCCTTAAGTGGGAGATGTAGCCACTTTTGTGTAATTACTACGGTCGCTTGAGCTCATGGCTATAAGGCTGAACTACATAAGTTTACAAAGTATTAAAGTATTTCCAGGATGTCCTTTAATTGGTTAAGTGAAAAGTATTGAATAAAAGATGCGATAATGTTATGTAACGGCCAAATAAAACGAAGGTCGAAAGAGGATGAATTGCCTTAGGATTTTCATCACTAAATACTGAGCTATAGACCAAGAATATAAATGACAATAAGAATAAAAACATAAAAACTACAAGAAGAGCGTGACATTTCTGACAACTGTATATAAATTTGAAATGACACCTTTTGCCTATACAAAACGCAGGAAACATATGAGTGGAAGTATGGGAATATATCAATCGTTCAAAAAATTGTCGACAGGAAATGCTGCACGAAATACTTTTTTAGGCAACTGTAGAGAATGCAGAAAACATAAAATTATATGGTTAACAAATAAAAAAATAACATCAACCTAATTTATTTTAGGTAATGGGGTAAAATATTAGCAAAAATTAAGCCTACTTGGAAGATAATTTCTCAAATTCCTTACGGAAATTACGTCGTTTACGACATAAGCATTGGAAACAGAACGCTTCAGTAAGTCTGCCTTGGCGACAGGAATAATAAACTCTGACATTTATGCGTAGTTCTAAAACATTCAAACGCAAAAAATAGATTTAAACTCATGTGTTAGAAAAAACAAAATCTGCAAGACTATAATTTACCACAAGAAATTACTGCAAGAAATTACTGGTTAGTATAAGAGCCCCATACGGAACGTAACAATCTAAACTGACAAAAAGTTCACGCACAGAAGACATAAGCAATAGCGATGTATAACCTACCAGGATGACTCAGAGAACCATCGATAAGATTTAATCCTTAACTGTAACTAGAGAGACAGTATACTCAAGAAATTAAGATAGTTTCTAAGTTTGGTAGATGGATTGGGCCATTAATTTCTATAAAGTTCAAGAACATTATTTTATTGGTAGACGATGGATATCGTAATGTAAACTGCGAGAAAGTTTGCTGACATATATCTATGCCAGGTCCTTTATTATCATGCTTGCTGGGACGCTAGGAGAAAAATTTGGTCTCATAGTCTTTTTATGTGGCTAAGAAAACGAATTCGCTCAAAGCTCTTAAGAGCTGATCAGAAATCAAACAAACCCATTTCAGATATCATTCAAAATTAAGTTTAGTCAGCAAGGCTACATTATGGACGTATAGTGAGTATTCAAAACCGTTCATGTTGGGAGGGGGGAATTACAGTTCTGAAAGACTTGAGATTCTTTATAAACCGAGTGAGTAAACGAAGGTATTCCTTGACCACGAGGTTTGAAATTGGCTTATTTAATGAGCTATATAATATACGACAAACGGAACAATGTGCTAAATTTTTCGAAAAAGGTCAATACTTTTCGAAGACATTTATTACATGCTTCTTGAAACCACTCTCGATATGGGAAGCATCTAACGACCCCATCATATCACTTTCGCAAGATTGTCAACATATGTCATCTTATAGAAGGTTTGTATATTAATCAAAAAATATAAACGTTACATGAAACTTCAAAAGGACGCCAGGACAACCTTGAAATCAAAATAGGTATGTTTCAATATCAAAGCTTCGCCAAGTCCGTGGGTAGTGCAATTTAACAGTAATATTAAATGCAAGTATCACGATCATGCTAATGACCTTACAGAGAATTTATCCTACAGCATTATTGGCAGAAAAGAGGTATATGAAATAACTGAACGACTGAGGCTTTCTGTTAGTGGTCTTAGATATTTGGTTGCAGCGAATCACCTATACCTCTAGGTTGGAAATATAGGTACATTTAACAAGCAAAAGAGAGAAGGAAACGTTTTAGAATGAAACCATTTCGAGGTTCTAAGAAAAAACCAATTTCACATCGAAGGACTCTTGGGGATTTGTATGGACCATCTTATCTGGCAATGAATTCCGGGACGTGACTACTCTTGAAAAGTATAAAGTATGCCTGCAGTTCAGTATGGTGTGTTATTTCTCTGTCTCCTGTGCATTTCCTCTACAGTTTGCGTCAGGACAGAAGTTAACGAGGTACTTTAGAGTATGTCTAGTAATGTTTATTTTACTGTAAGTCTGGAAAATGTCTCTTCTTAGTCGCCAATATTGGAATGGGTAAAGATCCAGCTATCTAAAACTCTATCCAAACAGAATTCGCCGCAAATTTTGTTTCCGCGCCGGTGGTGACGTTATTTTGTGGTAAACACAGCAATAGATCATGAATAAAATTGTTGGTGCGAATTGGAACCTAATGAATAAATAGCTGCTACTCTGCCACATATACTACTAAACCAAATGTCATTAACCAATAGAAATGTCCAAACAGCGTCGTTTTTTCACTCTTAAGTTCAATTACGACAAAATGGTGTATTTTCTAACCAGATCCAACGTATGAAGAAGAAACATTTAGAAGATTATAAATATTAGAGTGGTTATTCAAAGTGGTGGTCTCTGCCAGTGTTGCTTTGAGGTTATCATGGACTAGCAACTGAATAAAACGATGACATCACTTCACAATCCTGGAAACAATTGGTTAATATTTAGTGATTGAGGATACGGTATCAACGCAAAAAGAAAATGTGTAAGAGAGTAAATTTCTGAGTAAAAATGAAGCCAACTTTCAGCCTTGACATTTGATGTTTTCTTTGCTTAGAAGTTAAAGGGAGAAAGGAGGGATCTGTATTATCCTTTTGTACGTCGGTGATTTGACATCATCCCCAGAGTGAGAGAGCTATGTTCTTGAGCTAGATCAAAGACATATATAATGTAGGGGATCTCGGCTTAAACTTCTTCCTTTAGACTACAATATGAGAAAGACGGCCATTCGGGATTATTTCTATGATATGTGTGCTTACACGTAAACTTGTACTCTCGAAAAAGCAGCATTTTTGGATGATAATACTAGGATACTGATGTTCCCTAAAAGGCCAACGATGTTGGATTAATAGGCTTCATTCTGTAACATCCCATTGAAGCAGAAAAAATTGTGATTGGAATTCAGTTATATGTTTCCTTATTTCATGTAAACACTTGTTATAACTTGACGAGAAAAAACGAATGGTAACCGCTAGTAATAATTTATGAATTAGCTTTATACATATGTTCTTATTGTATAATTTAAGAAACTAAACCATTTATGTTTATATTCCTTGTTGTTATAAGCTATTATTTGTCCTATTGGTTACTGTTATATGATTTACTATTCCTAAGTTATTTTCGATCTATTAGTTACAGTGCCTCACCGTAACAGCCCTTTTTGGCTTGATATTGTCTTATGTTTTATAGTATATTTGGCTTAATTTGCTTGTATATAAACCAAATATGCTTGGAATATATTGTTCATACAACAAAGACTGATATTTGTGTTCTGAACTCAACAGATAGGGCTAGGCGAAAAATGGAACAGTCGGAACTCTAGGCTGCTCCTACAGGTATATGTACCTTTGGTCCGGTCGATAAATCACTTTTCTCTAACTGAAGATCGCATTGAAATATATTAAAAAGGCCACAAGGTACGACAATTGGCGACGGGGTGAGAAATCTACGACCCAACTCTTAAGAATCAAAGACCAGCCAGTAGTTGGACAAAAATCACTGTAAATATTTTGACCAATCAACGTACATAATAGTCGTCGGTGTCTTTGCATGAAATTGGTTTATGACTTGTCATCAAGTTTCTTTGGTTACTGTCCTTATTTATACAGAAAAAAGGCACTTCCTAGAAACAACTCCAGTTACTATTACAGAGGTAACATAAGAGGTTAAAAAAGAACCAGTTAAAATTTATTAATAGTTCAAATCATAGGTGTCGACTCAGTCGAATACATGAGCCTGATAACCTTCTCGGTCCGGACCTCAAGATGCACACTATACCTCTATCAGACTTTAAAGTCAACAACAGTCAGGAGACATATTACGATTCCACTGGCTTTTCTGCCGGCAACGGTAAATTTATTACGGATGATAAGATTACCGCGTCTGTTCCCCCTTACAACACAGTTCTTACTATGAAAAATCTCAGGTGCATTCACGGAATTACTACTCATAATATTTTTTAGCCCGCTTCTCCAAGATACCTCTCAGTTTATGACTCATTTACTTAATGCCTCTCTTTCTTCGGTAAAATTATTTATACCAAAACCCTTTCACTCCTTTTAAATTCAAGAATTATATGATATAATAGCGCAATACATTTCGAACAGTCTGATCACATATACACTTGTTAAGAACATTTATATATAAAAATAAAAGGTCAACTAGACTGGAAATGGGGGTAAGAGGATATAAGGATAATAATAATAATGTAAGAACAGTTTGAAACCTAATTACTCCTGGTTTTAATTTCTCGGTACCTATAACGCAAATGTCTGAATTGGTAATAAACGCCCAATTTGAACATCTATATGATCAACTGAGTACTCTAACCCTTACGTCTTTAAGTAATCAAAGCTGGTGTAAAGCTGACTGGTGGATATAGCACATCAATCTCATAATGTTGGACCAAGGCACAGAAGCATGTTGACTTCTCAACATTTTAAATCACTAAAAGAACTACGAAAAAACCCTGATATTGTCTTGTTGAAGCCTGATAAAGGATCATGCGTGGTTATCATAAGCAAATATGAATATAAGAGTAAGATGTTATCCATCCTCAATGATGAAAGTAAATTCATGCCTGGTGCTGAATTTAGAGGTATTAACAAACTAGAGGGAAGAGTAAATTCAAACCTGGAAATATCGTTACGCATGAATATTATTGATAAAGAGGAATTTAATTTCTTAAAACCTATGGGTTCTGAGTATCCTCATTTATATGAACTACTTAAAATTCACAAATCAAATATTACTTTACGTGCAATTTTATTAATGTGCCGATCACCCACACATAACCTAGCTAAATGGCTAACAAAATTACTGGATCTTATTCGAAGACGTTTATGTAAGTTTTCTCTGAAAGATTCTTTTAAATTGGCCGATCATTTAGGTGATATTAATATCAAGGGAAAGACAATGAGTTCAACTGACGTGAATTTCATATTTACAAGTGTACCTTTGAAAAGGACTATTGACATATCATGTGACTATATATCACTAAACAACCTTAAATTACCTTTCCCTTTCAAAATTCTTAAAGATTTACAACTATTATGTACTGACAAAGTTCAGTTCACTTTTGAAGGCGAATACTTTAGCCAGATTGATGGGGTTGCTATGGGTAGATCGTTATTAGCAGATGTGTTCATGACACATGTTGCAAATCTAGCTGAAGACCTAGTCGAAAACGTGTTTCTTTCTAAGAGATATTTGGAAGATATCTTAGTTGTCTGTGAAAGAAAGGATTATATGAACTGTTTATCGAATAAACTTAACGTTCTTCAAAACCACATCAGTCTCTAATGCGAAGAGGAGAAGAACGACCAGCTCCCCTTCCTGAATATACCTCTAAGTAGACGAGAAGATGGCTCAATCAAACGATCCATTTTTCGAAAAGCAACATGGACGTGCTAAAACCTCAGTTACTATAGTCATTGCCCTGTGCAATACAAACGGGGTTTGATTAGGTGCCTATTTAATCGTATTTGCACAAACGATGCTATTGATGATGATGTTAAGTTGTTAAACAAGACATTAATGGGGAACGGTTATCCACTTAAATTTATAAATATATTGTACCATGGAAAGTTCATGGTACAATGAAACGTACTGTAGCCTTGGTGGAAAAAAGGCCTGTCTACATCACCTTACTATTTAGAGGTGATTCAAATAGCCTTTTGTTGAAACAAAGGCTTAAATCAGTCACCAACGAAACTTATTGTGTAGTGAAGGTCATTATTAATGAAAGAACAAGGTCTGTGCTTCATCCAAAACCTAGAAGACGGGAAAATTATTGCATCACATTCTACTGCATTTACCAATTTAAATGTGTGTCTGGTCACACATACACAGGGGGGAGCAATCGTGATCTGAAAATTAAGGCGTGTGCACATATACCAAAATGGTTGCAGAAACAAATAGAATCAAATGATCCGATAAGAGTAGAGGTTAAAAATCCATCATCCCCTATCTCCAAACATATAATCGAAACAGGCCATAAGAATGATCTTAACTCGGCTTTTGTGGTGTTGTATAAAAGCGTAAAAGGGCGTATACTAAGGTTTGTTGAAGCCTTAGCCGTACGAAAATTCAAACCCCCTTTGTGTATTTAAAAAATGTTCGTCCTCACCTTAAAACTACCCTGGTAATATTAGCTTATTATCCAGAGTAATTAGGTTTCAAATTGTTCTCACATTATTATTATTATCCTTGTATCCTCTTACCCCCATTTCCAGTCTAGTTGACCTTTTATTTTTATATACAAATGTTCTTAACAAGTGTATTTGTGACCAGACTGTTGCCGAGTTGCAGCTCGAATGTCCTCTAACCAAAGAACGAAAATGATGAGAGACCTGTAAACCTATATGCCTTCAATAAACCGGTCATTGGTGGCACCATATTCCCACATAAACGCATTCACAAAACCACATGGATTTCACCGGACCACACTACACAGAACCAAATCGACCATATCTGCATCAACAAAAAGTTCAGGAGGACGATGTAGGATGTGAGAACCAAGAGAGGAGCTGATATAGCATCAGATCATCATTTGCTGGTCGCCAAGATGAAATTAAAATTTAAGAAGCACTGGACAACGGGACGGACAACATCAGAAAAGTTCAATACGTCTTTTCTTCGGGGTACTGACAAACTCAACAAATTCAGCATAGCCCTCAGCAACAGGTTCCAGGCCTTTCATGATCTACTCAATGGAGAGCAATGGAGAACAACTGGAAAGGTATTAAGGAGGCAATCACTTCAACATGTTAGGAGGTTCTGGGCCACAACAAGCACCATCACAAGGAATGGATCACTGTTGATACACTAGATAAGATTGAAGAATGGAGGAACAAGAAGGCGCTAATCAATACGAGCCAAACAAGAGCAGAAAAAGCCAAGGCACAAGCCGAATATACAGAAGCAAACAAACAAGTGAAGAGGAGCATTAGAACCGACAAACGTAAATATGTGGAAGATTTAACAATGACAGCGGAAAAGGCTGCAAGAGAAGGAAACATGAGACAACTGTGTGATACAACAAAGAAGCTCTCTGGAAATTACCGTAAACCAGAACGATCGGTAAGAGGCAAGGAAGGTAAGGTAATCACCAACATTGAAGAACAACGGAACAGGCGGATAGAACACTTCAAAGAACTCTTGAATCGACCAGCTCCACTGAACCCACCGGACATCGAAGCAGCTCCCACGGACCTCCCAATCGATGTTGGCCCACCAACAATTGAAGAGATCAGCATGGCCATCAGACAAATCAAGAGCGGCAAAGCAGCAGGACCAGACAACATCCCGGCAGATGCATTGAAAGCAGATGTAGCAGCAACTGCAAAGATAATCCACATTTTTTTCAGTAAGATTTGGGATGAAGAACAAGTACCTATAGACTGGAAGGAAGGACTTCTGATCCATATAACAAAGAAAGGCGATCTCATCAAGTGTGATAACTACAGGAGAATCACTCTTCTCTCGATACCAGGAAAAGTCTTCAACAGGGTATCGTTAAGAGAATGAAGGACTCCGTAGACACCCAACGTCGAGATCAACAGGCTGGATTTCGTAAGGATCGATCGTGTACAGACCAAATCACAACTCTACGCATCATTATGGAACAATCAATTGAATAGAATTCATCACTCTACATCAACTTCATTGACTGAGTAAACATTTGATGGCGTGGACAGGACAACACTATGGAGGCTTCTTCGACACTACGGTGTCCTTGAGAAGATATTCAATATTATACGGCACTCCTATGATGGATTAAACTGTCAAATCGTCCACGGAGGACAACTCATTCGAGGTAAAGACCGGTGTTAGGCAAGGTTGTTTACTCTCACCCTTACTCTTTCTCCTGGTGATCGACTGGATCATGAAGACGTCAACATCTGGAAGAAAGCACGGGATACAGTGGATAGGCAAGATGCAGCTGGACGATCTAGACTTCGCAGATGTTCTGGCTCTTCTATCACACACGCAACAACAAATGTAGGAGAAGACGACCAGTGTAGCAGCAGTAGTAGGTTTCAATATAAACAAAGGGAAAAGCAAGATTCTCCGACACAACACAGCATGCACCAATTGAATTACACTTGACGAAGAAGCTTTTGAGGACATGAAAATCTTTACATATCTGGGCAGCATCATTGATGGACACAGTGGATCTGATACAGATGTGAAGGCACGAATCGGCAAAGCAAGAGCAGCATATTTACAACTGAAGAACACCTGGAACTCAAAACAATTGTCAACCAACACCAAGTATACAACGAATTTGAAAGCAGTGATCATAGGATAGTAGCTTGTGCTTTCCCTATCTATCCCTCCTACAACCGACCAATTCAAAGAACCTGCAATTATAGAGACTATAAGCATGCAGACTGGGACCTCTTGCGCTCACTGGTCAAACTCTCAGACTGGAATGAATTCTTCCCATGTAATAGTCTGACAGGTGCCATCAACATATTCTATTTGATTGTTAACTCTTGTCTAGATTCCTGTGCACCAATTAAGACTTACAAGATTAGTAAACCCTACGAATTATATATACCAACTAAATATCGTAATAAACTAAGACGCCTACAGAAACGTTATTTTAAATCTAACGACGTCACGGCAGTCACACAAATAACAATAATTTTTAACCAAATTAAAGAGAAACATAAATTAAAAGCCATCAATGAAGAGCTATTAGCACTAAGTACTAGCTCAAAACTTAATCCACCTTTTCAATAAACGTGCTAAATCAACTCAAAAGGTTGATATACCATGCATCCTGCATAATAACAGTTTTATATATGACTCAAAAACTATAGCAGACCTTTTCAGTGGTAATTTTGCAAATGGCAAAGAATCCATAAACGGCTCTGTTTCTAGAGTTATATGCATGACTGGTAACTCAATTAAATCTATCACCTTCACATGCCCGAAAATTAGTAAGGCTTTAAATAACCTCAAGGTTTCGAGAGGTCACAGAGTAGACGGGATTTCATCATTTCTCTACAAATATGGTTGTCCAGATATTCCACTTCTCCTTAAGCTGTTTACTCTCTCTATGGAATCAGGCTCTTATCCTGACCGTTGGGAAACCGCGTACATCATACCACGTTACAAATCCGGAGATAAGACTGACATGAACAACTATCGGCCAATAAATATTACTCCAGTTATCTCTAGGATTATGGAAAATATTATTAGTGACGAACTACCCAACTATTTACTGACTGAACAATTTATTGATGATTTGCAACATGGATTTCTTAAAAATCGATCCTGTATGACATGTCATTTTGACTTCTTTAATTTAGTCTATTCGCTTCGTAGCCAAGGATACCTAGTATTAGTGCTATACCTGGACATTTCTAAGGTCTTCGACATGGTTAACCACAAACTTCTCATAGGTAAACTCGCATCTTATGGGGTCCAAAACCCGTTACTATCCTGGTTTGGTTCCTTCCTCGGTAATCGACATCAAATAGTTAAAATGAACTGTTCATTGTCGAATGCCGTCCCTGTTAGAGGTGGAGTAATTCAGGGTAGTGTCTTAGGTTCTTTGCTCTTTTTAGTTTTCATTAATGATATTTGTGTTTTAGTGTGGGTAAGTCCCTTTTGTATGCAGACGATCGTAAGGTGGTGTATTCATTTTCTCCACATGAGCTGAGCAATATTCAAAATTGTATCAGCATGGAGCATAACAAGGTAGCACAGTGATGCTGAAAATGGCAACTGGAGTTTAATACAGCTAAATGTGGATGGTTATGCTTCGGTGATACATCACTCAACCTCGATCTTACCATAAATGGGGAAGTGTTATCTAGGTTACACACAGTAGTAGATCTAGGACTTAGGTACTCCGACGACTTGCCGTTTACTGAACAGATATTGAAACAAACTTCCAAGTCTCAATGCCTTATATGTTACATAACTCGAAACCTTCATAACAGCGAATCTCGTATTCTAATGTACAAAGTCTGTGTTCGACCACTCCTCGAATACTGCGCGTTTCTCGTTAGTAGCACGCGCATAAAGGATAAATTAAGGCTGGAATTAGTACAGAGACGATTTACACTTCGTACTCTTGGAACTGATAGTGTCTTGACATATAATTCTAGGTGTAGTAAACTCGGGCTTGACCCTTTATGGAAGAGGAGACTCAAACTTAACCTTATCTTCTTTTTCAAAATACTTAACAAACTCTCCTTCACATCCAGCCAGGCGATTCAATATGCTGAAGCTTCACATTACGACATTCGTAACTCCTTGTCTTTAGCGAAACAAACATATTCCAGATCTTCTCTCTATATGAATTACTTTACCTGTAAGTTTTCTAGACTCTGGAATAGTCTACCACAAACTATCCGTACGTTAAATTCTCTCCCATTGTTTGTTCGCTCAATTAATGCCTATTGCTCCTCTGAAAATGCATTAAATGCTCTAGCGCCTGTAAGTGTATCTTACTCCACAAGTGAGATTACCGGAACTTTAAATGTTTAACCACTTACTTGCTGTCACTTTACATTAACACTGTCACTAGCAACTCTAACACGTTTGAATAATATCTAACATGAACAGTGGTAACCTGACCGGCATATTTTGGCAATCATTGTTTTGTTGTTCCGTGCTCTTTGCTTTAATCTTACTTTCTCTAGTTGTAGATAATTATCAATAACTCGCTATGACACTGGAAATAACCTTAAAGAACAACGTTCATTAATCATCAGGCTATCCACTTAAGAAAAAATTAAAAGTTCCCTGGTGTTGCATTGGCTTGCCGTGATATATGCCATATATAAACTACTTATCAATTACTAAACCAGCAAACATAAAACAATCTTATATTTCATGTTTGTTCTCTACATTAAATGTTGCTTTTTATATCAATCTGCTCATGCCTGTAAACTGGTGTGAATTCTGCAAATATTATTTTCAGAATATATTATTATTATTATCAGCATTTACAATACAAATGTCAAGACAGTTCTACTGTATGGGGCGGAGACGTGGAGAACTACGAAAGCCATCATTCAGAAGATACAGGTGTTTACTAACAGTTGTCCGTTGGTCAGACACTATCAACAACAAGTTACTGTGGGAGACAACAAACCAGATTCCAGCGGAGAAAGTGGATAGGATACACTTTGAGGAAATCACCCAACTGCGTCACAAGACAAGCACTCACATGGGATCCTGAAGGCCAAAGGAGAAGAGGGAGACCAAAGAACACATTACCCCGAGAAATAAAGACAGATATAAGAAGAATGAACAAAAACTGGATAGTACTAAAAAAGAAGGCCCGGGACAGAGTGGGTTTGGAGAATGCTGGTCGGTGGCCTATGCTCCATTGGAAGTAACAGGCGTAAGTAAGGCATCCTACCCCTTCGTACTCTATCATAGCGACCCACAATCCGCCCAATAAAGACAATATCCTATCGGTTCCGGTTAGAATTGCTGCAAAAGTAGGGAACCTAATTCCCACGTGCCGGAAGAATCCCGACACAACTTCAAAGTAGCAGTCATTCAGAAGAGATAGGAAACCATCACAGCTCTTATGATATATCAAGTAATTAGTCCAATCAAACAAATTAGGTGAAGCATTGAATGATATGTAGGTACAATGGTTGCCTTACAAAGTGATACACATTCAGAGTGCCAGGAAAACCAATCAATCTAGAAGATCTGGTAGACAAAATGATGGGAATGTATTCAGATCACAAGCTACTGACGGTGCAAGTACAAGTGAGTTAGCAATATTTCAGTAGCACTTGCTTGACTTATCTAACAAAATTAAAGATCTATAAGCAGCTGCATTCACTAAACGTGTGAGACGTGCCAGGACATTTAGAAAGAAGCCATTTCCCAGACATCACTCTAGATGATCTAAACCAACCTCGGGAGTCTGTTGCTATCATCAGAATTATGGCACAAACGCTTGGAGATGCACCAGATCCTGGGAAACACCCCAGCCAGGGATTAATATTAGTAACTGTCCTCGGTCACACAAACAGCCGTCTTATCCACGTCCCGGATACCGTTTCTGGCACGAAATTTCTCATTGACACCTGTGCAGAAGTGAGCATAATCCCACCGACACTATCTTGACGAGAACACTTCACAGCCAGTAACATCCTTCTGGAAGCGACAAACAAGACTTATATTCGGCAAACAATTACTCACACTAGAATTCGGTTTATGTAATCATCTTGCATGAATTTTTATCGTGCCTCTGGTGAAACAACATATTTTATCAGCTGATTTCCCAAGTTTCTACACATTACTTGACGTGAACAAATAAGAACTCATTGGTGCAAATACATGACCCCAAGTTAGTGACCTAGTTTCTAGCAGTTCAATCTATAGTATTTACCTATTAAAGCCGATGAGTAGTTTCTGCAATAATGTTCTATGAGGGTATGACGTTAAAAGACCCGAATACCAAGCTGATCAGTGAGTGCAAAGCCATGCAGATTACCTCCCAATAAACTAAAAGTCTCTGGAACAAAGTACAAATACACGATGCAGTTGGGCATCATATGACATTCAAGCAGCTCATAGGCCTATCCATTGAACATGGTGTCCAAGAAGGATCATGAATGGCATCTATGCGAAGATTATTGTCGTTTGGATAGTCAGACTGCACCGGACAGATGCCCAATTCATCATTTACACGGTTTTTCTTTGGCATCACATAGAAGACACACTTTTTCTACGGTGGATCACGTGAGAGTATAGCATTGAATTCCGGCGGCACCGGAGAATACTGAAAGACCAGCCATTATCAAACCTTTAGAGCTGTTTGATTTCTTGAAGGTGCCATTCGGACTAAAGAATGCAGCTTAAATATTCGGACGATTCATAGGCGAGGTCACAAGAGGACTGTATTTCCCATTTCAAGTAAAGGGTAGTCCGCGAAATAAATGAATTCACATTATTCTGCTACCATATTTGTTCTTTTGTTATCAAAGTTTACAATTGGGAAAAGTTGTATGAAAAATCCACAATATATTTGTTAGATTATGATCGCGATATTTTCGACCGAGGAAAATGGAAAGACACTTATTATGCCTTCCTTAGAATCATTGATCACCACTGATGAGTTACGTTCCCAAAAAGATGTTGAAAGTGTATGTGGTAAAACAAAAATATGATTAAGGCGATTATAAATTAGAAGTGTTTGGACCTTTTTTATGAGAAATGATATTTATAAGGGTGGTTAAGTCATCTAAATTTGATGAGATTTTATTTTGTCGATCAGAAAAATCAGCCTCTAAATCTTGTTTTAATAAATTGACCTCTTTTAGGCTACAATCAATCGCACGATTTGATAAATTGATTAATTTATTCACCTGCTCCGACGGTATACCAGCAGCTCGTGTGGATTGACTAGCACATTCACTTTCAACCTGTAAATTGGGAAATATGAAGTCAGGTGGATTAATTAGAACCTAAGTATTTTACTGTTACACAAGACACTTTTATGGGGGCTCAATACTCAACAGAGATAACATACTAAAAGTGACGTAACTTACCTAGGCCAACTTTAGTTAACTTATAGTTACTATCTAATTTCTCTGGAACACAACACGTAATCTATTCTGCCGTGAACATCAGTAAAATAATGGCATCTCCTGAAGCACGACATTAAAATCTTGGCACAAATTTTACATCCTACAAAAAAGGTCTCCTTCAATACTATGGATCAATGAGAGTTTACAACTTCATCAAACACATATCTATTTATTTAAACACATAAACATTAGTACAAGGAAACACAAAATAGATATGCGCCACATAAATTATTCGATTTGTGTGAGGGTTGGGATACTATCCGGGTGCCCAGACAGAGGTAGGTGGTTTTCTTATGGGGCCACACCGGGAGCCTTTGACCTAAATATCTAATCCACAAGGCAGTGGAGCAACGTAAGGAGATTTACTCCCATGGTAGTCGGTCACCAACAATAGGTTTGTACTCCATTTGTTCCTTCAGGATACTGGATCCCATGTGCACCGTTGGTTTAGAATCAAGGTTTTTAAACTCCCCTAGGTGGACACTCCGTGTTCAGCAACCCGATTAGAGCGCCGGATATTCGCTTTTCGTCCTCAATTTCGTAAACAGCACCCCCACCAAAAGAAGGCAGTGAGTAGGACTTCCCTAGCAGCTGTTCTGTGCACGTGGCCACTTGAGAGCATTTCGAGAGGGAGAGCTGACTCTCCCCACTCTCGGCCGTACCAGGGCATTAGGGGGCTCACCAATCACTTAACCATTTATAGATATTTCCCTGTGGTTAACTTTGGTGTTACGCACATGGCCGTTCGATTACACTACAAGAAAGCTGTAAAGACGTAGGTTATTAAATATCAGTAACCTAAGAATATGATCAGCCTGCGAAAACAAATTTGTGCCAGATTTTATGTCGTTTGATTGACTGAAAGAAAATGTTTGTATATGTTTGCTGAGTTATCCTTCATGAAAAATTTGTGGAGATTAATTTATACTGTACGTGGTATTTATCACGGATTGAAAACAGTTAGGGAGTGACTGAAAACCAAAGAGTACTAACAGCCATTTCGTCCTAGTATGAGATTTTTCGATAAAAATCATAACCATCACCTCAACAGGAGTAGTCGCTGCGCCTTATCGAGGATTAGTTAAAATTGGAAATATGAATTTCAACTCAGTTGTCTAAACGTAAGGAGCTTTCTGCGAAACCCTAGTGCACAGGATTCGAACCCTGGTTAGGTCTCGGATACCCAACAGCGAAAAGTCTCATATTTGGTAAAACAACTGTCTATTATCTACCAGATTTTAACGTTCTTCATTCCAAATGATGCAGGTATAAAATCTTTATTTGGATTGCTAAACATGATCATTTTAAATGACAACAGAATGTAGTAAAACATTTTCTACAGTCGTATAAAAAATAAGAAAACTAAAATGACTTTACTTAACGTCCAAGCGAACAGAATTACCAAGCTCTAAGATCATTATTTTTACCATATACACAAAATAACGAAAGAGACCTTTCTTCTTCAATATACACAAAATATTGCTTTGTGATGTGTGGGCGAGAATGATAATGATTGGTTGTTTTGATGAGTCAGACATGTAGATAGGATGACAGGTGTTATATGCGTTATATATATTCCCCTATCCTTATTATTATGGATTGATTGTTCTTGTTGTTGGATTGTGTCAGATTTTCGTGTGGAAATATATTGACGTTCTAGTCAGGCTAATCTCGTGTTTTTGATCTGAGTTGTGTTGAAGTCCTGTAGAATAGACACTGGGTGGGAATCTAGTGTAGATATTCGTCTAAGGTAAATTAACGTCCCACATACGTGTGAGAAGTGAAAGGACCGTTATAACAGGAAACCCTAGTGTTATAACAAGTATCCTACCGTTTATAACAGCTTTTCACTCATTTTGCATAAAACGATTATATACCGAATGCACACAATACCCAGAAGGGGTTATTAGATCAAACATTATATTTTTTGCATATTTAATATGAGTGAATAAACGAGAAAGGTGAAACTTTGAAAACTATTTTCAATCACCAAGCAATACATTTGTGTTTTTTAGGGTGCATTCATGAGAAGTGATATTTTTATGTTGTCCAAATTGTAAAATTTCATTTAATCTATTAACTATTGATATATCTTTTACAATTAATGAAATATAGTTAATTAATTGTGTACATGTTACTCAGTTCTATATCACAAATGATAATTTAATACGAATTAATTTCATTCAAATCTCGCGAGGCGAGGTCGTAAATGCGCACTGCTGTGGAGTCCCACAATAGGACGAAACGGCCGTCCAGTGCTTCCAGGTTTTCCATGGTGGTCTAGCTTCAATTGACTCATGATTTAACTATGAAAAATACTGAAATCTCCACAAAACCCCTTCTGAGTTTAATACGAATTGTAATTCAAATAACGAAAGAGACCTAATGTGTTGGTGAAGAAGGAAGTGGACAATTATGTCACCTTACCACTTTCTGGTTAGCTGAATATTACATAAATTCTTTTTAATATATGATTTCCAATTAGCGCCTTCTTACCTTACTAGAGGATACTATTTGGGCAAATAGAAAAAAACGACTATAAATACTATTATACAGCTTAAGTAAATGAAGTCGTTAGAAAGAATGTTTTCTTTATTGAATTGCCTTTCTTCTTTTACAAATTGTAACTTCTTAGTTTTGATGAGTCGTGGTCTTTTACTTGATTTACATGAGGGTCATGTGAGTTGTCAATGTTGAATAACACAAGTTATACAACTAACATTATTGTGGCCCGATTGAGAGTCAGAGATAGAAGAAATTTTGCGCAAGCCAATAATCAACGTTATAACATAACATGTAGTTATGTTGTAATAATTGGTGACATTGACGTAAGCAGGAAATAGAACAAACGAAAGTAACTGAAGAGATTTCCTGAATAACAAATGGAGCATATTAGGAAGAACTGGATGAGCTTTATGAATCCATATCGAAAAAGACTGCTGATGAGATTACCAGTGGGTTAGATATGTGTTCAACTGACTCATTCATTAAAGTTATACTTATAAACGTAATAACTGAAAATGAGGATACTCTAAGTTTAATTGCATTGAATTCATATATATATAACTTTTAAGAATTACATAAAAACAATGTAGTAGGATGTTGTTTAAATAAACAGTATTACCAAAATATATCATTGAGATATAAATAAAATACTTACCTTTGGATCTAATTTAGTTCGAAGATATTGAGGTACAGTATCATGATTGAATAGTGAAAGACGTTCTTCTGTAATTTTAGCTAAATTAGTATCTTGCTCCGGATTTAACAACATTGGTGTAAGCACCAGGGTATGTTCATTTGAAAATCTATCGGATTCAAGTATTTTACGAATTTCACTTAGTTCCGATGCACATAACGCTAGTGTACTAAGATATCTTGGCCAGTCGCATTGGTCACCCTAGATTATCAGAGAGAACAAAGGAGATATAGAACATTAAAGATATATTAATACGCATCTTAAGCAATGTTTATATATATATATATATATATATATATATATATATATATATATATATATATATATACCCCTAAAGACCTTTCGAATCGACTACCCTCTCTCACTAAGTAATTGAGGGACTTTGGTCGACTTTACAATTAACTAGCTTTAAAGATTTTGCATTAGAACCCATCAGTTTAAAAACCAAGGCTTAATCTAACATTATTGGGTCAAAAGAGTGAAATATGATAGAGCATTTGAGACATTGAACTTGGTTCTTAGTCAAAACATCAGAACTGAGCGGGATACACAGGCATGTACAGTCGACGAGCTACAAGTAGGAAAACACGAATTCCATGAATTCGATTCCTACATAATACCAAACCATATAAAAAGTGGGGATTATGGATAATGAAATTGACATGAAATATTTAAACCCGGTAATTTAAATGTAGGACAAATCATCTTATACATTTAAAACGTACTTGAGTTTCCGCTTTGATGACTAAATCCTGAATTTTTTGTTTGAGTTTATGAATTGCAGTATACAAAGTGTTGACATTTTCTAACTGACGTTTTTCAGCAATTTGCATTAGTAAGTAAATCAACTGTCAATAAATTTTGGCAATTTTTTTCCTGTTATCTGAAAACGTAACCGAGATAAAAGTGATTCCAAACAGTCAAGATTGCTTCAATATTTGTAATTTCTGAAAAACAAGATGAAAGTAAATTAATGGAATTTAAGAGGAATGATCCGGTGTTAAAATACATACCGTACTTGATTCAAAAGTGGTCTATAATCACTAAATGTGAAACAAGGAAAAATAAGATCAAGACTAAAACGGATATTGAACCCATGTAGATGTACCGTGTCACTAATGAGTATCCAAATAAGCTGATTGGCTTCACCAACCTTTATGGATGTAAGGGCACCTCAGTGAATAAACAGCTTAGTAGTTATGACACTTGACTCAATTATTGAGGTCCAGGTTCGAATCTTGTTAAATCTACTTTAGTTTAGGCAGCCAGATAGCACTGTCAGCGTACTCCAAAAATATAAATGAAAGTCGAACTTGTACTTGGTAATAAACAACTAATCAACTACACTAACCCATCTAAAAACGTTTAGGGAGATTGATAGTAGAGAAATTGTAGCCAAAAGCAAGAAGCATATATTGAAAAGAAACTGAATAATTGTGATAATTTGATGTAGTCATGTGTTTATAAACTGTACTTGAACTGGAAAATCAAGGGTACACTGCATGAATGAACGTACTAACCAATAACACATAATTAAGAATATCACAGATCTATGTAAATTCATGAGCCATAAATATTCTAGATATGTTATCTTTCATATGAAGCAATGTAAAATAGCTAGATACAACGAAATACTACGATGTGTTAAACTACAATAGAATGACATTTATATCAAGAAGTGATAGAAGACGTGATTACATAACATTAGAAAGAAGGGATAGTAATACTTACCCAACCTGTGACACATAAAATACTTAATACAACAGAGAAATAAGAAATTTGTCACGTGTAATGAATAGTAACAAGTTAAAAAAAGAATTAAAGTAGGAAGATTATATCTTAAGAAAGAAAGGAAATAGTTTAAATTAGAACACAATCAAAAATGAATTCATTCCTTTTTGTGTGTTACACATTTTATAAGAAATATAACACGTAGGTCATTCAGAACCGTTTCTGAGTTGTTATCGATAGGAGTGTTAGGGAGGAATGATGAGTGTTCAACTAGTCTATCCACATCTCTGGATTGGGAAAATAAAGGAAGGAAACGTAGAATCCCTCAAGTACATCAACAAAGTTTAACTTTTAGAATCTAAAAGTAAATTTATGAAACGACACTGAGGTGACAATACGAGTATAATGATATTGTTATTATATTTTGAATTAAAGGTTAAACATATATCTGTATCAAAAAGAATTCAGTCAGTCAGTCAGTTGGTGTCGTGGCATGAAAGAAAGCTGCAAAGGGCTAGCTTCTGTTGGTCCTTCACGACTCCCTGGTTGGGGTCCGAGAGATGGTGCAACACAGTGGCTAGAGACGTTATCAGATATGGCTCAGAATAGAAGCCAGTGGCGATCCTGCTGCAACCTTCTTTTACTTTCTACATAAAGAGTGGTTCTAACTTTCCTAACTGAAAGAGTCTTCTGGTTGTGCATTTTAGTCCGCGTTATCTTTTCATCCCTTCTCTTCCTACTTTCATTATTTTGTGTGGCGCATATGTACCTGGTGCCCTTTTGTATCAATATATATGTGTTTAAATAAATAAATAAACAGTCAGTCAGTCACAACGTAGAACTTCGTACGTACGTACATCAGTTCAAGTTGCCATACCACATTAGCACAGAGATGCAGTTGTCGATTCAAATCCCATATTGGTAGAAGTAGTTAGAGTATAAGCAGTAATCCGAAAGATTAGGGTTTGAAGATGTTATTGAAGGAGTGTAATACAGTGAAATAAATTTGGAAGGAGATAAAGGATAGGGACATGAAGAATTCAGAAGATTAGGATCTGGCAGAACACAGAGAGTGGATGCACCTTGGCCACTGCAAACGATTTTGAGCCATGTCATTCAAGGTCTCTAACCATCGATTGCTATCATCTCGCGAGTACCAACCAGGTAGTCTACACCTACCAACATGGCTCAGTCCACTTGCCAGTGACTTCATTGATTTGTGCCACGTTTTGATCTGGCCACCCCTAGCTTTCTTCCAACCTACTCCTACACCATGAAACATTGCACGTCGGGGCAGTCGGTGGTTGGGCATACGTAACACATGTCCCAGTCATCTCAACTGATGAAGTTTCACTACTTCATCAATCGATTTTCCATCCTTACCTAGTACCCGTTTCCTAACATCTGCATTACTCACCCGGTGGTCCCACGATATACGAGCAATGCGTCGAAGATACCTATGATCGAACACTAGTAGCCTACGAATATCCTCTACTCTTATTGGCCATGTTTCACTGCCATAAAGTAGGACGGAGCGAACTGCTGCACAGTAAACCCGTCCTTTTGTTGCTAGACGGATATCTCGCCTACGCCATAAATGACGCAAGTTGGCGAAAGCTAGGCGAGCCTTCTGTATCCGTGCTGAGATTTCGTCACATACCAGACCACAAGGGCTGATGAGACTCCCAAGATAAGTGAAGTGGTCTACACGCTCAACTACTTCACTCCCTATCATTAGTTCAAGTGTCGCGGCAACCCAATCCTGAAGTAACATTTTGCACTTTGAGGGAGAGAATCGCATCCCGAACATGCCTGCATAGTTGCTTATAGTGGTCAGAAGACTCTGCATGTTGTCAGCGTCTTCACCGAGTAAAACTATGTCGTCGGCGTATTCTAAGTCAACAAGTGAGCCTCCCGGTAAAAGTTCAACTCCTGGAGGTTTAGCTGATGAAAGTGCTACCTCTAAAAGTATGTCAATGACAAAGTTAAACAAGAATGGTGAGAGTGGACAGCCCTGACGAACGCCACTTGAGGTAATCAGTTCTGATGACAGTTCGCCATAGGCTCTAACTCGACCAGTTGTGTTCGAGTAGAGAGCCTTTATGAGGTTAATGTACTTCTTTGGAACTCCTTTCAGTGACAAACACTGCCATAGAACCTCACGATCAACGGAGTCAAATGCCGCCTTAAGGTCAAGAAATACTACGGTTGTGGGACGTCTGAATGTATGTCTATGTTCTAGGACCTGACGTAGAGTGAATATCTGGTCTATGCAACCACGTCCAGGTCGAAAACCAGCCTGGTTTTCTCTAGTCCGCTCTTCACGAGCTTTGCTTAGGCGTCGAAGTATTTTTGAAGTTAATATTTTAGACACTATATTAGTCAAACTGATCCCTCTGTGATTGTCACAGGAGAACTTTTGTCCTTTCTTATAGACTGGCACAATCAGTGATTGGGACCAGTCAGATGGAATTACGTCCAGTTCCTAGATTCTACCTAAGACCTCAGTCAATCTCACTGCTAGTACTGGACCACCATCCTTAAAAATCTCAGGGGTCAACCTGTCAGGGCCTGCGGCTCTCCCTCGCTTTAGATTTCCTATAGCTTTTTCAACCTCGCAGAGGGTTGGAGGACTTACATCAATTTGCCATTCAGGACGACTGGGGATCGTGGGTAATTGAAGTGTGGCTGAAGGCCAGTTGAACTGATCCCTAAAGTGTTCTGCCCATCGATCCAATCTCCTGGATTGAGAATGAATAATATGCCCATCTTTATCTGAGATGGTTTCACTGATATTCGGGTTCCTAATACCGGTTTCTTTAACGAGTCTGAATAGCTGCCTACTGTTACCTATTGCCGCTGCCTTTTCCATCTCTCTTGCTTTCGCTACCCACCACTGTTCACGATCATTACGTAGGCTTCTTATAAGCCTGCGCTTAAGTTGACTCCGCTCTTCGTTATGTTCAGAGCCAGGTGGGATGAGTTTACGAGCATCTATCAGTGCGGTAGATGCTGCCGAGATCCATTGTTTCTCCCTAACGTTATGGTTTACCTTACTAGCGGATATCACTGCTGTTTCCACAGCTTTTCGGATGTCATTCCACGCTGCCTCGGGGTGGACACAACTTACATGGCTGCCTAACTGTTTTTCCAGTTGTTCCTGAAATATATTCTTAGCTTGCTTATCATTAAGTAGAACCCTTAGAGGCTTCCCTGCAGTGTCTTTCCTACGTCCAGTAAGACGCAGACAGATACGTGCTCGCACTAGAGCATGATCTGAATCTAAACATGTGCTCCAGAATGAGCGACAGTCTTCTATCGAGCCCCTCCATCGGTGGCTGATAGCGATGTGATCTAATTGGGTCCAACGTTGGGACGAATTCGGGGGTCGCCATGTCAAAAGATGTTTTTCCTTATGCTTAAAGTTAGTATTTGCAAGAAATAGGCGGTTATCTGAGCACAGCTGCAACAGACGGTCGCCATTATCTATCCTTTTAGCCACGACACCATAAGATCCACCCAGGTGTCTTTCCCTTTCACTTAGTTTACCTACTTGAGCATTAAAGTCACCAGCCACTATTACTACATCAGAACGCCTAGCTTTTCGGAGAAGGTCAGAAAGTTTCCTGTAGAACTCATCTTTTATATCGTCTGAGCTGCAGTCAGTGGGAGAGTAGGCAGAGACGACGAAGAGGCAGCGACGAGTTTCCCTATCTTTCCGGGTCCTTACTGATCCGTTTAGTCGGACAGCGCATAGACGACTATCTACTGGGATCCAGTCTAAAAGAGCTAGTTCTGCCCTAGGACTTAATGCTATACCCACGCCAGCGAGGCCACGGGAAGCAGCATCAGGGCTTCCAAATACACGAAGCGTGTATCGAGATGAATCTTTATTTTGATTAGGTGAGGTCAAATGAATGACACTACTCGGATCTTGTATGCGCGTTTCGGAGACGCAGCACACATCGATGGTGTAAGATTCTAGAGTCCTAGCTAAGGAAGCTTGTTGTCCTATTTGGCACAATGTTCGGACATTAAAAGTTCCTACATGTAGTTTAGAGCGTGGCTTCAGGAGACCAGGAATAACGTTCCGTGTACTTGAATCGTTTGCCCTAGCGGTGTGAGGTGATAAAAGGACGTGGGAAGGGTTAGTCGTGGAGATAACAGAGTTATTAGGTGTAGGAGGGATTTGAAAGTGACCAACTTGGTCTCGTGTGCAGTTGAGGGTATGAGGGCTAGTATCACTTCCCGGCTGCCCACACCGTGGAAGGGTATTTCTTGAGGGACCTGAAAAAGAAGTTGGATTAGTGTTGGTCTTAACGACCTGGGAGCGTGACCGCAGTGCCCAAGGGACAACTGCTTGAGGCCGGTCACGCACGGCCTTTTTGTGGGGGATTTTTGACGTGTTAGCTCCGTTCTTCAAAAGTCCTTACCGCCGGAGACGGAAATCCGTGGGATAAGGCGAGGTGTGCATTTTTAGGGTCGACCTTTTCTAACCCCACCCCTCCTTGTGGGAAGGCAGCATCGCTGTCATGCTGGTTGTCTGAAGGAAACACCTTACTGCTTTCACACCTCTGTACAGTCAGCAGTACGACTTCGCCTTCGGACCTTGGGATTGCTGCTTTTAGTCTCACCGCTCTTCAACCGACCTGTCTGGCATGGTAGGACCTTGAGGAACGATTGTTCCAGCCAGCATAGCTCGATTGGATCATCACAATAGGCAAGCCCGACCACCACGTCAAGGTAGCAGCAACGGTCGGGATCAAAAAGAATTAACCAACATTGGTTTTCATATTAGACCTTAAATCTACATTCCTACTTGTTTATTTATGTACATGTAAACATTAGTGCAAAGGCCCACCAAAATATATATGTGCCACGTAAATCATCGGTAGACTGGTTGACACATCTGTTCCCAAATGTCCTCAGTATGCAAGCCAGTTGGAGGGCGGTAGTACCAAGAGTATCCAACTTAAGTTCCGAAGGAAGGTTATAGTAGTGAATATACTGAGGTATGGCTACTAAAAAGTACTTATCATCCCGACCGTTGCTGCTACCTTGACGTGGTGGTGGGGTTTGACTATCGTACTGAACCAATCGAGCTATACTGGCTGGAACAATCGTGCACAAGGGTCTCTAGATAGTTTTTCAACATTCCCATTGGAGTCTTATATGAGGCAAATTAAGAAATTAATGCATAGCGGGTATGCTGTTGCCAAGCAAGCAGCTCAGAATTATGCGGAGATGTCTTTCTGTGATAGGCTTCAGGCTAGCATTTTGACTGATAGTTCAAAAATAACCGGCAAGGTAGACTCACGGAAACAAGTAATTATGCTTAAGAATACCAAAATAACTTCATTTAAACCATATAATGTGGTACTAATACACGGAAAGTCTGGTCTGGTCACTGATGTAGGGGAGGATGGATTAATGAAATTTAGGGCATTCACAGACCCACGCAATTACTTCGAAGATCCCTCCCATTCTATAGTGACATAGGAATATTTATGTGCCCAGTAGTTAGTCATAAACACACATGGGTTTCCGTTAAGGATATTGACTATAAATGTATTGCCCTTAATTGTGTTAATTATTTAGTTATTTTTCCATTGAAACATACTTTTATGTGAATGTATTTTGTTTCATTTGTGCTGAAGGTATGACCATAAACCAATTACTTACCTCTTATGTAATTTTTAGCCCGCCAACAAACAATACGTTATTGTAGACGCACCAAGCAAAGAATAGCTTATGATTGTAGCTAAACAGCGGATTGTGGGAAAGAAATTTGTCTTTATCCAACGGCCCCTGCTGATATGCACCTGAAAACAGTGACCAAACAAATGACAATTGGTCAGTCCTGAAGTGTAAGGTCATTCGTGGATACGGTGAGTCACAAACATAGAAACGATCATTTCCTACAGATAGCCTCCAGGCTGCAAAAACTTGTTGGTTTCCTTAACAAATAAGATGCTTACCGTTGAACGGAAGAGAACACCTTGCCACTAAACAATGAGAAGCCGAAGAGGTCAGTAAAATAATCTTAATAAAACCCTGTAGAGGTGCAATGAAACGTAAAAAAGGGTTTCTTTACAATTCCGTTGACGTAGATGTGACCGAGATGCGGATTGGAAACAGCCACGTTCAATATCCTAAATTTCGTTCGATAATGTTGCCAAGTGAGTGTGTTTACTTTGAAAATGTTAATCAACTAGTTCGACACAATCAGATACATCCCCATCAACGTCCGAATGTAGGCAGTTCGTTAGCGGCCGAGTAAGTCACGTGTCCGCTTGAGTTAAGTTTTTGAGATTTGATAGACTGTATATTGTACTGCAGAACATATGGTGGGGTATTTCAGACTTTAGTGCCAATATGAAGCAGCTACTGCCAAAGTCTGGTGAGCGTGAACATCCGCGGAAATTCGATTGCGGACTATCAAGTCAGCAGTTTTTTTGTCATGGATTTTTATTTATTTAAACACATATATATATATTGGTACAAAAGGGCACCAGATACATATGCGCCACACAAAATAATGAAAGTAGGAAGAGAAGGGATGAAAAGATAACGCGGACTAAAATGCACAACCAGAAGACTCTTTCAGTTAGGAAAGTTAGAACCACTCTTTATGTAGAAAGTAAAAGAAGGTTGCAGCAGGATCGCCACTGGCTTCTATTCTGAGCCATATCTGATAACGTCTCTAGCCACTGTGTTGCACCATCTCTCGGACCCCAACCAGGGAGTCGTGAAGGACCAACAGAAGCTAGCCCTTTGCAGCTCTCTTTCATGCCACGACACCATGTCATACACTGACCTCCTCTCCGCTTTTTCCAACCAGTCCCAGAGTCGGCAAATAATGCACGGCGTGGAAGTCTCTGGGACGACATTCGTAAAACATGTCCAAGCCACCGAAGTCGGTGTTTCAAGATGGTGACACCAATTGAATTATCGTCTCGGCGCCCGAACACACGATGCCGAACCTCTGCATTACTAACATGGTGTTGCCACTGTATGTCAGGAATCCTTCGGAGACAACGATGATCGAACACAGAGAGACGTCTAACATCCTCAACTCGGAGAGGCCAGGTTTCACAAGCATAGAGCAAAACTGCTCTCACCGACGCGTTGTAGATCCGACCTTTTACAGCCAGACTAACATCACGAAGGCGCCAAAGATGGCCCAGATTGGCATAAGCCGCTCTGGCTTTCCTTATACGTGCATCAATCTCATCACTTACGCCACCACCAGTACTTATATAGCTACCTAGATACACGAACTTTTCAACTACTTTAATCTGCTCACCATCCAGGGTGAGTGCAGGATGAGAATCCTGCCAGTCTTGTAGGAGTACTTTGCACTTGGAGGGTGTCATGGAAGAGGAACTGGGAACGTTGGACGCTTGTCTTCAGCAGGAAAACATAAGGGACAGATTTGTAAGTCGAAAAAATTAGTTTGATCATCTGTTCGTATTGCAGATGACCATGTTAACGCGGTTGATAGATAGCCCTAAAACGTCTATGCGTTATATTTTGTCATACATCATGATACCTGAAGTTGCCAGCCATTTTACGCTACTTGGAACTTCATCGAAAACAGCACTTCAGAAGTGGTTTTACGACTGCATACAAATTAGGATATGTTGTTTTTTAAACTTCAGATGCATTAACTAATCGGTTCCTGTCATTATCTGTCAACGTAAAAGACCTTACGAAACTATGACATCGCGACGCAAGGGTATTTTCACGACATGAGACAAATTACAAAAGCGTCATCGGAGAAAATAAGAACATGTATGTACTGATTTGAAGGGATAACTATTCTCTACTGTTCTATAGTTACAGTCTTCAGTGTTAACTAACATAACCGTATGTAAAGCTTCACGTAGCTAGTTGTGTAAAAAGATAGCAGTTACACATTATTGTAATTTTTTGTGTACTTTAAGTTTCAAAATTCACGAGATTATATTGATTCTCAATCGTCAAACAGGCGTTACAAAAACGCATTACCAGTGGAGTATTTTTCATGTCCAACTTCGTTTTCAATAAACATCTTTTTAAGCATGCTCTTACTATCTTACTTGCATGTAAAACTCTTTGAGTGTTGAGAAAGCCTGTTTGATTTTAAATACACTTGCAACTAAGCACACGTGCCTAACTAATAATAATATGTAACATGTATTTTTCTCTTACAGATCTTTTCAAATTGCAATAAGACTTGGTAGTTACAATTAAAACACATAACAATCGATGCTCAAGCATCTGTCAACTACTGATAATGTTATACAAGATGACGCCTTTTCTTATCAATAAATTCCTCTAAACGTGTACCATTATTAACGTCGAATGCAGTTGTTGTGTGGTGTGTTATGGAAATAAAGATGAACACATGAGATATTTGGGGTTATACCAAGATAGTGTTAAAAAGTGAATCAGAATTAGATAAATCGGCGTATCTCTAGGCGAAAAGTGGACAATTCAGAGATATTTAAATCAGAGCGCGATATAAAGGGGGAAAAACCGCGTTATTTCCCCCGGACAGGAGAAAAAGAAGACATTTTGAAGTGTTTCTTCCTTATTTTCCAACGCATTTTCCCTATTGTCTCCTTAGTTCTCTTTTATTTTCCCTTTATTGGTTGTTTGGGCGTTTGTTCATAAACCATATAAGTATATGAAGCCGTTAAATTTAACCAGAGAGTGTAATAATAATGACACTAAACTGTTATCTTGAAAGATTCACAAACCAGAAGTTACGTTCAGACCGGAATGTGCGCCAATAATTAGGCAAAGACTAATAAGACCTCAAACATTTTAGAACAGAAACGGGATTACTGGTTCCTTAGATTCTAAATCTGGGTTTTCCTAGACCGTGCTTTATTTTTCATAAACCTGAAAAATTAAAAAAGTGTCTCCAATAAAATGAGTGAAAGGGGAATAACTCGTAGAGTAGTTAGTGGATTTTTGTTCTCTGAGCTGGATGGTTTGGTCGAGGAGCTTTCATCAATCGTCGTCATACGTGAAGAAATTCGAACAATCCATTTCTGTTTGAAGTTTGTGCTGATGATATTGCTCAGAAGAACGATGAATGCTCCATAACCAAACCATACAGCCCATAGAACAAAACTCTACCCAAACTGTCCACCTGAACATGAGGAGGTCGACGATGTGAACCCTCAAGCTACCGACCAGTGGCCGTTCTCTCCATACTTTCAAAAATTATGGAATCCCTAGTATTCGACGGCATACTAGAACACTTATCATCCTCAAAGTTCTTCTCGCCTCAACAGCATGGTTTCAGGAAAGGTCATTCTTGTATGACCAACCTGCTGACTGCGGTGGATAGATGGACAACCATCCTTGATCGCAAGGAGAAGGTTGACGTCATCTACCTGGACTTCTCAAAAGCTTTTGATAGGGTCAACCATGCATGTCTTATCAAGAAGCTTGGACGATTGGGTATAAAACCCCCTTTAATTGATTGGCTCTCTTCATATTTAGAAAACCGACACTTTAAGGTCAGGGTTAACTTCACTCTCTCTCAGGCTATGGAATGTCCTAGTGGGGTCCCCCAGGGTTCAATACTAGGACCTCTTCTCTTCTTGATTTATATTAACGATCATCCTCAACAAGTTTCATCTGACTTATTGCTTTTTGCTGATGATGTGAAACTTTGGAGAGAGATACGTAATCATAATGATATACTAGTTCTTCAGCAGGATCTGACTCGACTTCAAAGTTGGGCAGACGACAACGGACTTACCTTCAACACTTCAAAGTGCAAGGTAGTCCATGTGAGACATGTTGCAGACTATAGTTATAACTTAGGTAACTCCCCTCTAGAAGTTTCCCAAGTTGAAAAAGATTTAGGAGTGTTGGTACCCTACGACCTGAAATCGTATGCGAACTGTGACAAAAACGTCTCTCAAGCAAACCTTGCACTGGTAACATTGAAGCGCATTTTTGGCCAGTTTGACGGTAGAACCTTCCATATATCTTCAACAGTTTTATTCGTCCCCACTTAGAGTACGGAAACATAGTATTTCCTTCCTCCCTCCCTGCAAAAGGATAAGGTCACTCTGGAACGTATACAACGTCGAGCCACGAAATCAGTTCGGGGTCTCAAATTCAAACCTTATGAAGAGCGCCTCAAATCACTTAACCTTTACCCGTTAGAGTACAGGCGTCTTAGAGGTGATCTTCTTATGACTTATAGTATCCTTAATACTTCTGGTCATCCCCTTAAACATCTTCTTAAGCTTAGTCATAACACTAACCTGAGAGGTAACACCCAGAAATTGGAGACCCTACATAGCAGAACAGACTGCAGACACAACTTCTACTCCGTTAGAGTTGTCAAGTGCTGTAATTCGCTGCCGACTGGGCTAGTCCAAGCGACCTCCCAGGAGTTTTTTAAGAGGAAACTTGACTTATTCTTAAGGACTAAGGATAACATATTATTATGATTTACCAAATTCTTTTTTTCCCTCTATTATCGTTCATATACCTAGGTTCTTACCTGGAGGTATTGGTGATCCACTGCTACCAGACACGGAAGCCCGTTAAGCGAAAGCTTCTTCTATTCCGTCCTCAACCATTTGAACCATTTGAACTACAAATTTTCTCAACCATCTCCTAGAGCAGTGCACAATACCGTTGGAATTGTGGTAAATGCCAAGTCTTCTTCGAAAAGAACCAGCGGAAATTTCTGTCCACCTCTGATGGTAGTAAAATACGTAATTTTTCCACCTTTGGAATCGTTCACCCATAGCTTTGTGCTATTATTAATAATGGCATTATTCAACACTGTATTTTTTGTACGTGTCCTTTCGTGTTCAACCCCAATGTTTCAGTTCTAGTTTGGAAAGGACAGGAGGCTGGGTGGCCCGTGTTAGTCTTGAAAGCTTCGACATATAGAGCTTCAATCACGTGTTAAGGTAATGAATTCCATTTGTTGATGATTCGGTCGGAAATTCGAGTGTTATGTGACAAACAACTTTTTATAAGCTTGTGAAACTTTTTAGAGTGCCATCGTCAATTCTATATTTTGGATGACAGGAAAAGTGGTGCATACCCTAAGCAGATTTATCACTAAGTATCTTAAAAACTGCGATCAAGTGGCCTCTGATTCATCGGTACGGCATTGGAAGTGAGTTCAGTTTGGCCGATCAGGCTTCATACGGGGGCTTTGCTATTACGGGAATCAGCTTAGTTTCGGTTCTTCGAACCTTTTACAACAGCTGACTGTCTCTTGTTAGACAGGGGCTAGCTGCTTGTATGCAGTACTCGAATTTAGGGCGCAAAATTACTGTATACAAGGTCAAATAGGTTTTAGCATAGACATGGCTAAAGACCCTCCATATTGGCCATAGAGTTATAAAAATTTTGGTGGCTATCTCACGGTGGTATACAGTAGTTTTTAAACCTTGACTAACGATGATTCCTAAGTCACTGTTTGTCTGGCCAACAGGTAGCTCAATATTGTTCACCGTGCATGTATCTGTTCCTTGGTGACCAGTATGCATTACAATGAACTTTGAAACATTTGCCGGCAACTACCAAGTTTTAGATCGGTCAGATAATTTCTACAGATACCTTTGAGGCTCTTATCTATCACTTTTACTTTTTATCGCTCTCCACATCTTGACATCGTCAGCATCTAGAAAAGCCTATTACGGTAGGAGACTAGGCAGGTCATTTACATACAAGAGGAATAACACTGACCCCCGAGCTGTACTCTGAGGCACTCTGCTAAGCACAGTTTCCCAGCTATATAACAATGAATTCATCTGTACTATTTGTTGACGGTCAACTAGGAAGTATTTTATCCACTCTAATAGAGTGCCTCCAACCGCGACATTTATTAACTTATATAACAGCAGGTTGTGAGGATCTTTGTCAATAGCTTTGCTGAAGTCAAAGTGATCTCAATCTGTAGGTAATTTTAGGTCTTTAAGAGTTCACTAATTTTCATGGGCTACTAATAAGTTAGTGTGACAGGAATAATCTGTTCTAAAGTTATGCTGCTTTTCAGAAAGAATCCGGTTCTCAGAGAAATATTTAAGCAATGCCTTTCGAATAATCCTCCCTAAAATCTTAACGACCACTCTAGTTGGACTTACAGGTTGATAGTTCTTAGGTTTATGTTTCGCACCTGTTTTGAAGACAGGACTTACTATGGTGTTCTTCCAGTCTTTTGGTAATCGACCTTGGGCTACAGATAGGTCAAAACATATGCTTAGGGGATTCATTAAGAAATTCGTTAGTTCATTTGGTAACCTGAGATGCATCTAACCGGGTCCCATGGATTTTCAAATATCAAGCACACTCAGCAGAATGGAAACATCGAGTTCTTTGTTGGTCGCCGTATCTAATGTGTGTGGTGGGGCTTGTGTGAACTGAAGGGGAGATCATACTTACGGTATATAAATTGCTAAAATAATTTGGAAATACCTGAGCTTAACCATAATCTTCCCTAACTACTGATGCAGTACTAATATTTCCCTACAATACTAGAATATTTCCCCTTCTTTTAGGACTTGCATTTCGCTACTTGGTTTTTCTGTTGTATGTTGCCGGATTGTTGACAATAAGTTCGTGTTTGACTGAGCTAAAGGTCACGGTGTGGTTCGCTGTGTGACGGTTGACATTTGACTGTCTGTCTGGAAGAATTGCTGGAATTCCTGCAGATATATATCTAGTCCCGTCTTCTTGAAAATATTTCTACTAATTCTCAGGTATTGAACTTTTGTGTATTAACTATTCTTTTTGTTGTTTAGAAAGCTAATTTGTGTTAGAGAAACCCTTGACTGCATAGCACAGGCTGTACCATCCCAAGTATTGTACGGAAATCACCTGTGACTTGGCCTCAGAGTCTACTCCTAAGAATGTCTGTCCGGTCATCAAGGAGCCTAACAATCGGAAAAGCGCTTCGACCTCCAAACAACGTGTCGAATCTGGACGCTCTGCAAAACCTAGGAAATCAATAAGGACTCGTGATGACCCATAATCATGAACCTTAAAGACAATCCTCACCTTCCCCTCACTTTGCAGGACAAAAATGACAGGATGCTCTGGGGAGAATTAAACAAGAAGCTTGAACTTCCTAGAATAGAGCCTTCGACAGTCACATAGTTCACTCGGGGAAAGGACTCTAGCCATCAAAATCACTCGAGGCTACTTCGTGTGACACTGAAGAATGCTTGCCACGTATAGGGCGTCCTACGAGCTAGTCACTTACTGAAAACCGATGGAAACACAAGAATACTGCCTGACATACAGTATTCTGAGTGGATTCTCATCCAGAACATCTCTAAACAGTCCTGCGAGAAGCTTTTCGGTGGAAAAAATATCATTTTGCAAGGTGTACCGGAAAATACGGACCCAACCCAAGCAAATTCTGATATCAAGGAATGGAAATTCATCAAGCAATCCTTGAATATCAAAACATACTGACTCAATATGTTACGATACTGGCCAAGAAGAACGGAGATTCTAAACCTCGGCTGATGAAGATAACTGTTCCATCCTCCCGTATGGCGGCTGCAACTCTGGAAGCATTTCGTGCCAACAGACGTCAGTTGCCAGCTGGAATCCATATGCATCCGAACAGGCCATACGACACCAGAATCAAGCACAAAGGCAAGTTAGAGATGACAATTCCACTTATGGACTGTCTTGACCATGAAAAAGTGTAAAGGACAGGGACTACCAGCTCGGAAAACGTCATACAGGTAGGCTATCTGTCCATTCACGTAAGGCTCATACAGACAAACAGGAAGAAGCTCGTGCGTTTCATATTGAAAGCATAAACTGCCTATACATGAACGCCGCAAGTTTACAAAATAAAATGGATGAGCTACGTGAACTTATCAACGCTAATAATGCTCATCTGATAAGAATATCTGAAATTTGGATATCTTCTCAGTTTACAGACCAGGAGCTAGCAATACCTAGGATGTATTTGTTACGCAACGACAGGAAGACAGGAATGGTGGTGGGGTAGCATTACATATACGATCATGCCTGGAGGTACAGCAACTTCACAACCAAGAGTTTCTCAATCTTGATGAATTAGTATGGTGCTCAGTAAGACTGTCTACCACCTTGAGGTGTCTAGTTCGGGTCATCTATAGGAAGCCCACAGCCGACATGGAGTACGACAATCTTATGCTGGAAGGATTAACCCGCTCTACGCGTCTCAGATTATCTCATATCCTGATTCTAGGGGACTTCAATCTTCCTAGAGTCGACTTCGCGGAACATACCTATATTGAAGGTGAAAACTCAACTGAAGCACGATTCTTCAACCTCATTGAGGATCTGGGATTATTCGGAAATGTGAAGTCAACAACTCGTTAGAGAAACAGTCAGACGCCGTCGCGCTTAGACTGGGCATTCACAAATGAAGAATGCCTCGTCGACGACCTCTGAATTCTGGCTCCCCTGGGAAAAAGCGATCACGCCATTATATCTTCTAGTTCTGTCAGCAAAACTGAGCCAAGACATCCCACCAACGACAGGCACTGGAATTTCAAACGGTTGAATGTGTCAGTTATACAGGACTATCTAAAACCGGTGGATTGGGATGTTGACCCTGAACTTGAAGTGGATGCTCATTGGGATTTCTCGCTGCATACGCTCTCATTCGCTACTAAGCATTCGGTTCCTCAAACGGTCCCGAAAAGTTACAAGCAACCTACAATCATCAAGAACTGTACTCTCCGTTTGCTAGGCCGTAAAAGGCACTGTTGGGGTGGACACAAACTAACTGATAAAAGCGGAGCCTACAGGCAATACAAACATATAGGGAACATATGAAGAAAGGAAATAAGAGAAGACAAGCTTCAGCACCAGATAAAGCTTATCGATACATTTGTCTCCAATCCGAAAAAGCTTATAAGGTTATGCAGTCTCTCTTTGATAAGCCATAACTGGAGTTTCTCAACTGCTCTGTCCTGATGGTCCAATCAACAACGATGAGGATGACGCTAACCTTTTGGCTGAACAATACTCTCGGACATTTCAACCGACCCACATCAACTACACCTATGGAAGCTTAATCTGCAACTGCACAGGACTTTCCGAGGTCAACCTGAGCACTGACCTAGTGTTCCGTAAATTGCAACACCTAAGAAAAGACACTTCTCCTGGCTCGGATATGGTTCATTCGGCTATACTTAGGGAGGCAGTTTCAATCCTGGCAACACCGCTTAGCGTGATGTTCTCACACTCGCGTGTGAGTCACTGTTGTATAGCCAATCCGCTGACTGTGGTGGTCAGACGGACAAGCATCCTTGATCACAAGGGGAAGATTGACATCATTTACCTTGATTTCTCAAAAAATTATGATAAGATCAATCATACATGTCTTATCAATAAGCTTAAACGATCTGGTGTCAAGCTCTAATTGACTGGCTCGTTTCATATCTAAAAAATCGACATTTTAAGGTCAGGGTTAACTTCACTTTCTCTCAGGCTATGGAATGTCCTAGTGGGTTCCCCCAGGGCTCAATACTAGGACCTCCTTCTTAATTTATATAAGCGATCTTCCACAAGTATCGTCTGAACTATCGCTTCTTGCTGACGATGTAAAACTTTGGAGAGAGAGGTACGCAACCAAGAGGGTGTACTGGCACTTCAGGAGGATCTGACTCGACTTCAAAGTTGGGCAGACGACAACGAAATTACCTTTAACACTTCAAAGTGTAAAGTAGTCCATCTGAGACATGTCGTAGGCCAGTTTGACGGTAAAACTTTCCACATAATCTTCAACAGTTTTATTCGTCCCCTTTTATTCCTCCCTCCCTCCCTCCAAAAGGATAAGGACACTTTGGAGCGTTTCTAACGGCGAGCCATGAAATCAGTTCTGGGACTCATATTCAAACCTTATGAAGAGCGCCTCCAATTACTGAATATTTATCCGTCAGAGTATAGGCGTCATGGAGGCGAACATCCTATGGCTTACAGTATCCCTAACACTTCTGGATATCTAAAACACCCACTTAAGCTTAGTCCCAATACAAACCTAAGGGGCAAAACCTAGAAACTGGTGACCCAACATAGCAGAATGGACTGTAGACACAACTGCTACTCCTTAAGAGTTGTCAAATGCTGGAATTTGCTGCCGAATGAGATAGTCCAAGCGACTTCCCAGGAATCGTTTTAGAGGAAACTTGACCTATTCTTAAGGACTAAGGATAAGATTTTATTATGGTTCACCAATTTCTTTTTTCCTATTATCGTTAATATACCTTGGTTTCTGTCTGGATTGGTGATCCACTGCTACTAGATACGGAAGCCCGTTATGCGAACGCCTCTTTTATTCCGTCCACAACCATTTGAACCATTCTGAACATTTGGCCTGGTAGAGTTTATCTGTACACCTAGCTCCGATAGCATATTAGACAAGCTTCAGGCATTTGTGTAACAGGTTCAAAACTTCGTGCTGCATCCAGAGTGGCCTCGTCATCAATCTCTGTTGAAGCCCCATCACTCGAAAGTTTACGATTTTCGGGCCGTACTTGCCATCACCTAATCTTAGTTTAGGTTCTTTTTCAGCTTCTCGGTTTTTATACAGTGCGCGAGCGGCAAGTCTTTATGGAAACGAACTCCTTACCACCTTGTAGTATGCCCATTCTGTAGTAATAAATCCTTTTCATTGGGAGATTCAAATATGGCTTTTAGCAGCCCAGTTTGATCATGTTTCAAGTTCATTTGGCTACCCAGTCTATAAACATTTAGCAAGGTGACTCTAGAGATATCATAAGACACAAGCTGGTTTAGTAGATATTTTATCAGCTCACTACCATGCCAAAGATGAGTCTTGAGTTTTGAGCCTTCACTCTCCTTGATTCCACGAAAGACAAGTGCTAAAAACGGATCAAGCCTTACAACTAGGTTTCCTAGGCATTTTCTGCTAGCTGTCATTTGGAGAGTGGGGAACAGAAGAAACTTCCTTTCTTGATCTTTTATTTCTAACAAATCCCTTAAGAGGTCATCCTTCCACCATTGGCCGATGTAAGTCAATCGACCCTTAGCTTATTCGAAGTAGCTTCAAACCAATGTGTGTAGCGACAAGGACAGTACTGTTTGACGTATCTCTATTATCCTTGCGGATACTCCGTTTAGCAGCATTCACCATCTCAATGACTCCAGATAGCAAGCTGTTTGTGTCCGAGTAGCATTGCCGAAACAACCATGTACAAGTGGTTCTCACTAATCCGTTTAAATGTGATTTCTCCTAATGATGAACAATGTTGGTAATCTGACAGTTTGAAATTATGAGAAATCATATGGTTAATTCTACAATTTAGCCAGTAAGTGACATGCAGTATAAGAAACAGAGTAACACTATGATCCAATTTTTACAGTGGTAAGTGTTAAGTAAAATTTTACAGGTCCTGTGGTGATGAAAGTTGTTGTTCATTATCAGCTGTTTTCATTTGTCAGTACTAGGTAAGACCCATCTGAAGATTGCCCATATATACCAGATCCAGGGTGTCTAGATTATTTTAGAGTTTATTTATAAACAATTATGGTGTTTCGTTCGATATTATTAGTCGGTACGATTGATTAGTTCTTTTAACCACTTAGCTGAATATCCACACCTCCACACCAATTTCACTTTCAAGCAAGGAGTTCAATGATTAACTCTGTCGAACACCTTGAAGGAATTTAAGAGACCAGAAGCTTGTCTTGTTTCAAAGCATACTAGGAACGACATCCTGGAGACAGATAAGGAAGGAGAGGATAGTGATAAGGGGTAACTATTTATAAGCCAGAAATCATTTTTTTAACATAGATGGTCGATTTTAAAGGTATCAAATGTGTGGTCTGCGTTACTTGTGTTTTCAGATATGAGTATTATGTTAAACCAGACGGAAGTGGAATGCCTGTGAGCAGAAGGTAGAGGAGAATAAAATGAAGAGTAGAGAGAAGGAAAGCGAAAGCAACCAAGGTACCAGCAAGAATGAAGAAGCAATGAAGCTTGTAAGAGAAAATTCAAAGGAGATATGCAAACGATGCATTTGATGTATGATTTTGACATTTTACTGATCCACTGTGTGATTATGCAATAAAAAATAGATTAGTCTTCCCCATATGAGTGTTCATTCACTGCGAATGTACGTGTGACCTCTAGACTAACAATCGAAGAAAGGGGAAATATGGCACATGGTTCGGCATGATGAATCATTGTGTCCAATACTGTGTATAATGTGCTGTAAGAAGGGTCGGACATTTTTAAACTTGAAGTTGTGTTAGAACAGGTCTAAGTAAATAAATAGGGCTAGCAAACCTGCCAACATAGGAGGGGTGATGCGTCGCAGTGTAAATGATTTAGGCTACAGTATAGTGTGGACCATGTCCTCCTTCGCTATGAAGTGGAAGTGGATCTGTCCACCCTAGTGTGTTCATAATCAACATGGGGAAAATTCATTATCTTTTTATTAAACCAACAGTTTGTAGGTGATAGGCGATCATTCAAAATCCTATCCTCCACAAGACTTTAGTTAGAGGATAGAATAATTTAGATTCAAACTAGGGTTAGCTGTCCGGCATGATAACTGAAGGACGAACGAAGTTAGTGATCCAGAGTTTGATAGAAGCTATGGAACAGTCACTGGGGTAATTGCTTCTGGTAATCATAAGTGCAGCGTTGACCAAGTCCCTGAAATAAGTAGTTCTTCAAGCCGTCGACATTGACGCAGACCTCATCGGTTTTACTAGGAACACCTTAGCTGAAGTCGTTCGGTCAAACATTCTCACCAGATCACAACTCTGTACGCCATGCTAAACGATCATGACAACTAGTTAGAATCGATCATGTGCTCCTCGGCACAGTGGTTACTATCCCGACATATCTTCGAACTCCCTGCTTCTTGACTTCTGGTTTGACTGGCTTAGGGATCCTCTTATTGGAAAGGTATTACCGGCAACAGAGTTATGAGACGGTCTGTAGGAGGTAAATTAATCAATTCATTTCCCATAGAAACATTCAGAGATATAGAAATGAATATGGTCGATACTTGCATTAAAGGTCAAGAGGTGAATTATAAGTTTTCAAATCATTTGTCTGCCGTGTATTTTTGAAAATCTAAACAAAGCTACTCCCACTAGGGATTGTGATATACTGTGTAGTATAAAGCTGCAACAGGTAGTCGGAGTTCAACAATGTCTTTGTAAGTGATACATTTACAGTTTAAGTATACCAACCAAGTTAAATCAAAAGTTAGGAATGAAGGGATTCGAACATATATTTGAAAGGCTATCGATATGCTGAGAAGCGTTTGGTCTAATCTGGCCAACAGTTGCAAGTGATGAGTAGCACGGCGTACCCACTCTTGATCTGTTGTGGATGCACGATCAAGCGCATTCAGCTAGATGCGTTCAGCATCAAAGAATTACGGGACTATTTGTTTACAGTTACTGAGCCTTCTCAACCATCCCGTAAACACTGGCTTTCACTACCACGTTCGAAAAAGTCTAGTAGTCAGCCGCTGAATAAGTTAATGATTCATTACCAATTTTGTGAGCATCTGTGACCACTTATCCAATGTCTATATAGACAGCTGTGTGACAAGCCTTTTTTTAAAGTACTGGTGTATCTTGGTTATTCACATTTTGAACGTTCCAATTTCTCACTGTACATTTTACACCACCAACATTATAAAACATAAAATATTTTGCAAAACTATGGAAACCACTTACAGATTCAATAACCATCTGATGATTTCTTAGCATAGATATTTGGGAGAAACAACTGTATACAAGAACGACTTCTGAACACCTGTTAATAGACTTGGTAGAATTTCTAGGTCCGAAAAGTTCGATAAAAAGCTTTGAAAATAGAGTATTTGAGGCAAAGGTCTCTTTGCTTTTTGTGCTTTGGGATGTGTTTTAACTATTGATTAGACACTCAGTGGCATAGCAACAAACTCAATTCTATAACTGAAATGGTTAAGAAGGGCAATAAAAAAGCATCAAAAAAGAAGAACTTGAAGAACAGGTTTTTTAAAAACGTTATCAATTATCCTTATTAAGCAATGATGATAAGATTAAGAAGCTAGAAGATGTGAGAAGGATAGCTGCTGTTAATGCCAAGTTATGGGAGACTAGAGTAGAAATTGCGGAAAAAGTCAAAGATAAAATTCAGTAGGCTGTTTATTTCAAATAACAAATTAGGGAACGTGCAAAACAGTTAGCGGACGACAATGCGAGACTTAGTGATGCACTACGTCAATCAGAAAGGGAATCAATAGATGTGTTTTCTTACTTAAAAAAGCAAAATGAAGATAAAGACAGTGAGGTACCGTATTATTTACTGGAGTTTTAATATGCAGCTGAAAGAACTTAAAGACAAAATTGAATCCATGTCCATTTCCCATGAAAAGGACAAAGAGTTAATTGTAGATTGACTACACATTCTGAGTGCTTTCTCCTAACACTTTTAGATCAGAGATGCAAAGCAACAGATTTCGTGCACAAATAGTGAGAAGGAAAAAAAGTGCGATAAAATTAAGGAACTTGAGCGAGAAATAATGCAGTTGGATGAATACAAAAGTGAAAGAATACGAACTGACAACGAAATAAAACAGGTATAATTCTAATAGATCTTCCCATAAGGTGAATGAATACCTTGATTTACTTTAGTTGCGTGATGAAGTTCAAAATCAAAAGTGTCTCATTGAGAATATGGAGACAAAGTTTTTCGAAGAGAAAGTAGGTGGGGTTCAGGTTGTCCCATACTTTTAGCTAAAAATGAGGGAGAGTAGCATAAAGGACATCAAAGCTCTGGCAGAAGAAGCGCACAAAATTTCCATTAGGTTCCTTTCATAATAACAATAATCAAACCATTAATAAGAAATTTAGACGATTCCGTCAAGTTGTCATTTGTTCAGAACGTCGCAATGAGGAGATTTATAACGTTTTTAAGAAGACAGTTGGTGTCAGCTGAGGACTTATCAAGATCGTTGAATGAAGAAAACAAAAAGCTTACTTTAGAGAAGGAAACCTTGGAAGGCCTTTTGTTGTCAAAGTCTTTGGAGTGCAAAAAACTGAAGGAACTCATTCAAGAGGTGAGCATTTCTATTAAGACTTAATAAGTGCTTGAAATATATATTTTTGTAGATCTGTGCCGTTAATAAGTTCATCCCTCGTATACGGACCATTTGTTCAGTCATAGTTCCTAAACGCTTGTAACAGTAATCTAAAGTAATCATAAGTATGACACGTTTTCCGTTTTGTTTGCGTGTACAGAACTAAGCGAGATATATTTATTTTGGAGATTACAGGTTGCTGTCCTGTCATCGTATTAGGAATTTTAGTTTAAGGGGTTAATAGGTGAATTGAAAGCTGATATCAAACCGATATTACTATTTTCAGTAAAGGCCAATTTACAAAGCTGTTTTGACTTAGGTAAACACCATCTAATTTTACATATCTCTAAAACTTAAACTACTTATACCGAATTAATTTCGGATAGATAACTATATATTAATTGTTTATTCAAATGCTGATGTTTGTATGCTTTCTCAAAGTAGAGTTAAAAATGATATTCAAATCAATTATATGTAAAACTTATTAAACAAAATTTAATTTTCTATTCTGACAGTTATCTCTGGTAAATAAAAACTGGTGTATTGCTAGCTTTACATGTTATCAATTAGATTAGCCTACTTGTTCGTAATTGCATGAAAGACAAATGTTTTCATGGTTAGTTGATTTCTAGCTGTTAGTAAACCTAATACTGCTTTAAAAAAGTCACAGCTGTCTAGTTAATCAACCCTGGGGTACTGGATTATGTAGAGGATTCGTGATCAACGTCTTTCCAGCATGCCATTTCAACTATCCAGTCTCTGCTAGAAAACAAAAATGTAAGTTTAGATCGATCTAAAACTGCAAGTTTTTCCCAGCTCATAATTTAATATAACACTTGCTTTGTTACTAGTAGTCACTCTTTACCTTTACAATAAACACAAGAGAGGATACGAAAAAATGTCAGACTGATTATTGGCATGCAGTAAGTATTTAATTTACAACAGTGTATATTAGTTTGAGATAATGTTTCCCCTCTTCTTGAGGTTACAAAACGTCGAAATGAATGCAGCTTCATTTTCAGGAGATTTAATATGCGACCATCATTGCTTATTTTAACTACGTAGACACTATTAGAAGTTAGGACGTATTAATTGCCAGGGGGGTCAGGGGTAAGATCATGTAAAAAAATTCGCTGAGACATTTTGCTCAATATAACACCTTGATGCTTATCAGTCGTCATATGAATTTAGTGTGACATTTCGTCCGTACCAATCAAGTACAATATCTATTTGTATCAGTCTGGTATGACTTTATTTGAAGAACAGTCAGTACATATAAAAATATATGCAAAATAATGAATTTGTTAGTGATAGCTAGAAACTGTCCTTTGGTTTTGAATGTTGAAATAAATCATCCTCTCTTTGGGTCGGTCCATATTAGGTTTTGTTTTCACTCATAACAGTCATGTCAGTATATACTGAATCATTTGTTGCTAGGTAATTGGGCTCCTCCTGGAGCCAAACTTTATTTTGACTGACTTTCATCATCATGGTGTGTATATAATGTTGAGGGAACTGGTGATCTCCAGTGATATTTAAACCGAAATCAGCTAATTTTGCGGTCACAGGTTTTCTCATCAAACTATTTGGTTGGTAAATGATGACCTACAGATCCAAAATGTACAAAATAATTGTGATATTTAAGAGTATTTGAACTATAGTACAAACTAGTAATCCCAGAAATAACGCAATTCAATCAAAAGGTATTAGATGAACACAAACGAATGTATTGTATTTGGGATTCAAAATCAAAACAGTCATCAATACAAAGAAATCATTGGTTCATTCAAACACCACAATAATGTACACCTTAGTATCGACTCACATAATGTTGTGTAATGACTAGTCCTAATCAGACTGTCTATCAACCTGTAGTGTGATCACATACTGACTGACTAACAATTATGTGGAGTGATGTTCTGTCACCTACATTCGACCACAAATCTGAATAGATGAAAAGCTGAAGGCAGATAAATTTGATTATAGTGTGATTCAGCAGGACATAAGTTAGAAAATATTGACAGATACTTTATTTTCAAATAATATTTTAATATTTTAATTGATCAGATAATATATTTGAAACCTTTAAACCAAATGAATGATTTGGCTTTTCTTTCGTGAAATTACTATCGGTACTTTTCGAGAATTAGCACCTCTTGGCATGTTGAAGTCACTAGCTACATCAGTCCCTTTCCGGTAGCTTTTCATAGTGATTTCCTCTCCTTTCTGTAGATCATGTAATGCTTAGAACCGGTTGTTGAGAGTAATCTTGAATTGGTTGAGTTTGTTAGTGTCCTCGAGGTAGTCTGTACTGGACTTTGTCAGTGCTGCTTTTCAGGTAAATGTGGGGTTTGTTTTAATTAATGTTACTACTTAAAAATAATAAATATCCATTGATAATATAATAACATATTTTACTTATTAACTTTTCTTCTTTCACCTTCTACTAAATAATAAACAATAATGATGATAGAAGGACCAAAAACTTGAACTCTACCAATGTGAAATTGAACATTTAACTGAAGATTTAAATAAACAAAAAACTATATTCAATGAACAAGTGACCCTTCAAACTGTTGAATCATCTAAAACTATAGAAAATTTAACTAGAACATTAGAATTTGAACGTAAACAAATGATACGTATATCTAGTTTAGCCAATAGAATTTTACAACAAAGAAATGAAATTGAAGAATTTTTTATTACATCTTTAAATTATGTTCGTGATGAGATCAAAGTGAATCAGTTAGTTACTATTTTGTTTAAATGATACTTAGTTTAGATAATGAAGTTTAGTGATTCGTTTATTTTTCTAGAATTTCTTCCATTTTTACCTTGAATATATAATGTACTATATATGTATGAGGTGGGATCATAACTTATGGACGAACCATTGAGATTTAGGATAGCAAGTCGTGAACTTGGACTAGAAATCCATTCATTAACATGACTAATTATCATTTTGGTATTAAAGCTGATGTTGATTTGTGATGAAAACTCCAACTGTAATTCATAATCCTAACTCTTCACACTGATTTATAACCTTCATTTGACCCTAGTTGATAGTTGAACTTTTTGAGGTCATTTTGACATTGTTCAAAGGTTATTCGTAAATTCTAGTCTAACTAAATGCGATTATTATCAGAAGGGTTTTTTTGTGTGGAGATTTTAGTAATTTTATATGGTTGAAATCATGAGGGAATTGAAGCTAGACCACTATGGAAAACCTGGAAGTACTGGACGGCCATTTCATCCTATTGTGAGACTCCTCAGCAGTGTGCATCCATGATCCCACCACGCGAGATTCGAACACAGGACCTAACAGTCTCGCGAGCGAGCACTTAACCTCTAGACCACTGAGCCTGCCGGTATCCAACTGTGTTATTGTCTAATTTCAACCAATCCACGAAGTTTAACAACCATTCATCAATATCTTCAGCGATTAGGTTACAGATGTAAACGTACTGTTCATAAACTAATATTAATTAAATTATTCAGTCCTAAACATTTTTGTTAAATTAAGGATTTTTCACTAGCGATTGTACAATGTTTCGACAAGTTTCTGCGTGAAATGCATTCAAATTACGACTATTTAAAAATATATTTATCAAGAGTTTTTAACACTTAATATCTCGTACAGATCTTGGATCATGAGAGGTTTTGTATCAGTTTAACTACTGTCATTAAGCTTTATCCATCATAAATAGAATTTACGAATTCTAATGTGTTACCTTCTTATTTTCTCTTAAAGGATAAACAAGAAGGTAAACATGATAACAACTCCATCTATAATAGTAGTTGGGTATCTGGAAGATAAAAGGACCAGACATTTAAACAGGCCTTTAGTAATGAACAAAACACTTTAATTTCTAAACTAATTGGTATCATCTAGTGGCAATTCAGTAAAATTACTTTGAAATTTTTCTGGTTCCAGTTTACTTTACGAGACTGAAAGTCCTGGATTTGAGTCTTGTGTGTGCGATTGTGGATGTGCGCTGCTGAGGAGTCCCATACTAGGACGAAACGATCACTCAGTGCTTCCAGGTTTTCAATGATGGTCTAGCTTAGATCGATCATATAACATTCAAATTTTCTGGTAGACAAAATAATATTCAGTCATCGAGTTGTTATCCACTGATCTACCACTTCCTCAAATTCAGTCAGTTCGTGGTATATCATATGTGCTTCAATCAATATTATTGCCTGCCATTTATATCATTATTCATATGCTTTCCAGGATTCAAAATAAATTTACCCTAAAAATATAATTAAAATAAATATTTAGTTGGTTTAGCTATTACCAGTTCATGATTTAGACCAGTGAGAATACTACAATCTCAGCGAATCCTTTCATGCTAACAATAATCATGTGCTCACTAGTGACTAGTTTCAAGATGTAACTCCTGAAGTTTTAATGAGAATCTGTGACCAGTGGAGTTCAACCATGTCATGTGTGAGGCAGTCATCCACCTCAGGTAATAAATGGCTGCAGCTCAATATCGTGAACTATTGGAGTTGGATGTCAACACCGCTAAATGACAGTTCATTGATCTAAAGGTTTAGTTCTTATTCATGAGATATATAGTCTTGAGTTTGATTCCCATTGGGGGAGTCGTGGATGCACACTTTTAAAGAGTTCCAAACTAGGACAAAACAGTCATCCAATGATCTAAGATCAATTCGTGATTTCAGCTATGAAAATATTTAATTGTTTATTTGTTAAATAACAAACAATTTTAACTATCATTTTCAATTTTTAAATTTTGTTTAGGAAATAATTTATTATTGTGGATGGAAAAGTTTGTTTAACCACTAATATATGTGTACATGTGTAACTTGTTTGTTTCTTCTTATGATTAATGTTGTTCTTTTCTCGTGATCACTTGTATGGATATCAGTGCTACCTTTTTAATTGTATACACTACTAGTATTATTCTATGTCATAAACCTATATATAGCACTTGCAACATTACACTATCTAACCATTTCTTATAGTTCATAGTCTACAATCATGTCTAAATTCACTTAGTATTACTTGTTTGAATCTTCCCATTGATGTTTAGAACTTCAATTGATCAGTCTCTTATTTGCATATATGTGCATACTGTGCGTATTGCCTCGATATAGCCTTAATTCAGAAGCATTGTAAGCAAAGATGGATAGCGGCTAGCAGTGGAATCCAGTTTGACGCGCATTTCGTCCCATTTTGGACTCGTCAGCTGGATGTGCCCTATTGGACAAGCAAGTGGTTATCAGGACTCAGTAGCTAAGTGGATAACGCGATGGCGTTTTAAGCGAAAGGTACTGGGTCAGAGTCTCAGAGTGAACATCAACTCTGAGATGCAGGTACATCCAGCTGACGAGTCTCGAATAGGACAAAACGTACGTCCTGTATTCCACTGCTAGCCACTATTCATGCTTGCTTACAATCATGTCTGTTTATCAAATCTATTTTATTTTTCAGCTATACAGTAGGTCATTTAACACTGCCGTTCGTTTTATTTTAATTGTTATGCATGTTAAGAAGAAACTAATGCAATCTTCTTTAAGAAATTTGTTTCACTCATTTTCGACTCCTCAAATCAATCGATTATACCCTTGCATTTTGACTTGATGGAACTGGTTTGTATGTGATAATTTTATGAAAACTGTTCAGTTTTGAATCACAGGCTGACTAAAGCTAAGCAACCATTGAGAACTAGAGTAGACTGGACATCTGTTTCGTTCTGATGCAGGCCTCCTCAAAAGTGCGAACCCACTATGACACCTGGTTACTGTATCCAAGACCTTCAAACCTCGAGACAAATGGGTTAACTTTAACTTATTGGATCAACATCCAGTAATTCATATTTCCAACATTAACTAATCTATGTTATAGCGTGATGTCATCTGTATTCACCGGTAATAGCTGTCTCACTTACGACATCGTTGAGTTTCACTGCTCATAGCTTCTCACGAGAGCTTCAAGAATGCTGATCAAAGTTAGTCTCTTGTGATACTTCAGTGTCCAATGTTACATTCTTAACGTAACGATGGGTGTACAGTGCTGATCAAACAAAATATCCCTTTATTACTTTCTGATATTCAATAGTTGTAATTGTATGTAAACTACAAAATTGTCAGAAATGATATTAGTAATTTACACATTTTTCTTACTTTCTTCTTATCTAGAAATAATTATATTCATGATGCCAAATCTGCTTATGAAGCTTCTATACGACTGGCATATTTAGGTAAATCAAACTATCCACCTATTAGAACATTTCAAAATAAGATAAATAGTACAAATAATATATATGATGATTTTAAAATAGCTCAGAAAATGTAAGTGTATATTGTTTAGGTGATTTGTTGTATCTTTTTTTTGACGTATGTTTAATTGAGTTAACCTGAGTAAATGGTTACTTGATAAATGGCAAATTTAAGTTAGATGGTGTCTAGCAATGAAATCTAGGAAGTACATCAGTTCTATTTGGTATTCGTCAGTTGGATGTATCTGAATTCTAGTGTTTATATTCACAGTAACATTTAAACATAATATCTATCACTTCAATCGACAACAGATTATCCATCAAGTTATTGGGGTTAGACAACTATTACTTACTTACTTACTTACGCCTGTTACCCCTCGTCGAGGAGCATAGGCCGCTCACCAGCATTCTCCATCCAACTCTGTCCTGAGCCTTCCTTTCCAGTTCTTTCCAGTTGCTATTCATCCTTTTCATATCGGCTTCTATTTCCCGGCGTAGTGTGTTCTTTGGCCTTCCTCTTTTCCGCTTCCCTTCCGGATTCCAAGTTAGGGATTGAGTCGTGATGCACATTGGTGATTTCCTCAATGTATGTCCGATCCACTTCCAACGTCTTTTCCTAATTTCCTCTTCAGTTGGAAGTTGGTTTGTCCTTTCCCATAAAACTCTGTTGCTGATAGTATCCGGTCAGTGAATGTTAAGTATTTTGTGTAAACAACTGTTTATAAATACTTGTATCTTCTTGACGATGGTTGTAGTAGTTCTCCACATTTCAGCTCCATACAATAGAACTGTCTTCACGTTCGTATTAAAGATTCTGACCTTGAAATTGGTTGAGAGTTGTTTTGAGTTTCATATGTTCTTCAATTGTAGAAATGCTGCCCTTGCTTTGCCAATCCTCGCCTTTACATCTGCATCCGATCCCCCTTGTTTATCAACGATGCTCCCCAGGTACTTGAATGTTTCCACCTCTTCCAGAGTTTCGCCATCAAGTGTGATTGGGTTAGTGTTCTCCGTGTTGCATTTGAGAATCTTGCTTTTTCCTTTGTGAATGTGGAGGCCTATCGATGCGGAGGCTGCTGCTACATTTGCTGTCTTCATCTGCATTTGGTCGTGTGTATGAGAGAGGAGGGCTAGGTCATCTGCGAAGTCCAAATCATCTAATTGATTCTGAGAAGTCCATTGTATTCCGTATTTCCCCTCAGATGTCGAATTCTTCATAATCCAGTCAATCACTAGAAGGAAGAGGAATGGGGAGAGTAGACAGCCTTGTCTGACTCCGGTTCTTACTGGAAATGCATCTGTCAGCTGTCCTCCATGCACCACTTTGCACTGTAGTCCATCGTATGAGTTTTGGGTAATGTTGACAATCTTTTCAGGAACTCCATAATGTCGAAGAAGTTTCCATAATGTTCTCCTGTCCACGCTGTCAAACACCTTCTCATAGTCAATGAAGTTGACGTATAGTGATGAGTTCCACTCAACTGATTGTTCAACGATGATCCGTAGTGTCGCAATCTGGTCTGTGCACGACCTATCCTTACGGAATCCAGCCTGTTGATCCCTAAGTTCGGCGTCTACTGCGTCTTTCATCCGATTCAGCAACACTCTGTTGAAAACTTTTCCTGGTACTGATAACAAACTGATGCCTCTGTAGTTCTCACATTTGCTCAGATCTCCTTTCTTTGGTATCTTGGTGAGATATCCTTCTTTCCAGTCCATTGGCACTTGTTCCTCTTCCAAATCTTCTTGAATAGAAGGTGAAGCATATTTGCAGTTATTTCAATGTCTGACTTCAGTACTTCTGCTGGTATATTGTCAGGTCCTGCCGCCTTCCCACTTTTGATTTGTCTGATGGCCATCTTGACTTCTTCGATCGTTGGTGGAGTGACATCTATTGGAAGGTCAGTGTGGGCTGCTTCGATGTTCGGTGGATTCAATGGGGCTGGTCTATTCAGCAGTTCCTCGAAGTATTCTGCCCATCTTTTCCTCTGTTCTTGAATCTCAGTGATTGTCTTTCCTTCTTTATCCTTGACTGGTCTCTCTGGTTTGCTATATCTCCCTGCCAGTTTCTTCGTTGTATCATATAGTTGTCTCATATTCCCTTCTCTTGCAGCTTTTTCCGCCGTCGTTGCTAGTTCTCCCATGTATTTCTGCTTGTCGGCCTTAATGCTTTTCTTCACTTCCCTGTTTGCTTCTGCGTAGTCTGCTTGTGCTTTGACTTTCTCTGCTCGTGTTCGGCTGTTGTTAATTGCTAGTTTTTTGTTCTTCCTTTCTTGAATTTTGTCCAGGGTTCCCATAGAGATCCATTCCTTGTGATGATGCTTCTTAGGACCAAGAACCTCCTGACACGTTGAAAGTAGTGCTTCTTTGATCCCTTTCCAGTTGTCCCCCAAAGTAGTTTCTTGTTCTTTCAGTAGATCCTGTAGAGCCTGGAACCTGTTGTTGAGAGTTATCTTGAATTCATGGAGCTTGTCAGTATCTCGAAGGAAGGCTGTATTAAACTTTTGTAGTGCTGTTTGTCCAGTTTTCCAGTGTTTCTTAAGCTTCAGTCTCATCTTGACCACAACCAGGTGGTGATCTGAAGCTATGTCAGCTCCTCTCCGGGTTCTCACATCTTCCATTGATCTTCGGAATTTTTTGTTGATACAGATGTGATCAATCTGGTTCTCTGTGGTGTGGTCCGGTGAGATCCATGTAGCTTTGTGTATGCGTTTGTGTGGGAATATTGTGCCGCCTATAACCAACTTGTTGAAAGCACATAGGTTTGCAAGTCTCTCCCCATTTTCATTTCTCTCTCCTAGTCCATGTCGTCCAATTATATCTTCATATCCTGTGTTGTCCACTCCAACTTTAGCATTTAGATCTCCCATCAGGATGGTGAGGTCCTTTCGTGAACACTTTGCTACAATTGATTGCAGCCTTTCATAGAACTTATCTTTATCATCGTCGTTGCTATCATTGGAGGGTGCATAACATTGGATAACGTTCATTGTGACCCCTTGCTTCTTTGTTCTGAATGATGCTTTGATTATCCTGGGTCCATGAGATTCCCATCCCACAAGTGCATTTCGTGCTTTTTTGGACAGCATTAGATCAACTCCCTGAGTGTGTGGAGCATTTTCCCCTTCGTGACCGGAGTACAGCAGCATCTCTCCTGTACCTAGCCTTTATTGTCCAGTTTGTGTCCAATGGGTTTCGCTAATTCCGAGTACTGCCAAGTTGTATCTCCTCATTTCCATTGCTATTTGGCTGGTCTTTCCTGTCTCCCACATTGTCCGGACGTTCCATGTACCTATAAAGAGTGTTGCTCTGGTTGTTCGAAGGTGCATCGGTCTCGTGACTTCCGAAGAATTTCGGCTTTCATCATGAGACGTCATAATTCTTCCTTCAACTCCCAGGGCAGAGTTTAAATGGTTTGAATTATTTTTTCTGGTTAGCGTTTTTTTAGCGAGTTAGCTTTTCTACGGGATGGGGTCGCTAACCCCATGCCCAACCCTCCTCCTTTACCCGGGCTTGGGACCGGCAGTAACTCTAGAAGAGCTACAGGCGGAGTTTAGACAACTATTAAGTTGTACAAAATGTATATACATATATATCAATTAGTAGGTAACGGTAGAAGTATACCATACTGATGATCTTGAGTGAACCAATCAGAGTCCAAGTAGCACCTCGTATATTTATTCAGGAAATAAAAAAATGCAGTGTTAAATAGCTTCTAAGTTATCGTTAATCAAATGGAAATTGGCAATGTTTGCTTTCTAAAATGCTTGAAATTAATAAAGGATGTCTACTATGCAACTAAACAGTGAATGTTACATGGTGCTGAAGTTAAGTCACAAGAAATATCTGTTCCTAATGCAGATTATGTGTTAAAGCACTAAATTTGATTCAATGCATAGCCAAGGATGTTTTTGTAGCTGTATAACATCTTTCCAGTGTAACTCCTGACTCTAAGTTTGTAAACAAAAGAATGGGAAAGCATCATTGCATTGTAATTGTTATGTTGGTGACTAATGCCCTATGGGGTTATAAACCAAACTCACAACACTAGACCAACTCCTAACTTTCTTCCTCTATCATTATAAATAATTTAACATTTAAGAGATAAATAATCGTACTAAAAGTACTATTCTCCTGTGATTTTATTGGTTATATTGTTAAGTGTTTCATAATTAGGTAACATCTCCTAATTGGCTGATAAGTCGCTCAAGGCAGTCAGTCTGATATACTTTTACCTAAGTAACTCTTAAATTATGACATTCACTTATCAAATTTCACTCTGGCTAATCACCGATTACTATCGAATATCGTATTTGTCTAGTCATTATCGTTGTGAGATAGTAACTCACTGAAGACAATGGTAGATGCGTTGCTCAATTTCGTGGATCGGTTGAAGTTAGACATTAACAGCGTTGGATACCGGCAGGCTCAGTGGTCTAGAGGTTAATTGCTCACGCGCGAGACTGATAGGTCCTTGGTTGGAATCTCACGAGGCGGGATCGTGGATGCGCACTGCCCAGGAGTCCCACAATAGGACGAAACGGCCGTCCAATGCTTCCAGGTTTTCCATAGTGGTCTAGCTTCAATTGATTGATGATCTCAACTATTAAAATTTTTATTATTCTATCAATTCAATTGTTCTTTGTATAAATAACTTAACATTTGATGAACTATACTAAGATGTTAGGTAGTTAAAAGAAAACACTAAAAAGCTATATTTGTTTAAAGTTTCTTAATAGTTAATGCTTGTTTGTTTAGTATATATGTGGAACTGATATTCTCTGTAGGATTTAAGTACCATAGTTAAAGAAGTGATTACATTCTACTGACAAATACCAGAAAGAATTCTAGGTCACTGATTCCAATTACTTAATAAATCAACTTAATTGACTATTTCACATTAGTTATTATTAGTGTTATATCCTAGTGAGGACATAAGTACAGTTAACTTCCAGGACCTATTATTGGACTATTATTCTAAATGTATTCTTATTGTCTAACAATTGAGTAATTAGATTATGTGTATTTATATTCAACTTATTATAAGCTACATTTTGACCTATAGATTATGACTATACGATTTACTGTTCCTAAATTATATTCAGTTTATTGATTAATGTATCCCACATTCACAGCCACATTTGGCTTGATCTTGTACAAATATTATTTTCTATATTATGGTGTGATACGGTCTGTTTGTCTAGTATATAAACCACCGAGTATGCTTAAAATAAATTATTCGCATAGCAGAGGCTGCAATTAGTGTTTTTGGACTCAATTGGAAGAGCTAGGCGGACAAAGGATCAATAAGAACACTAGACTGCTCCTACCGGTCGAACGTCATTGATTTGGCACAGTGTTAAGATTAGAAAAGTCGTATTCCGATTGGTGGATAAATCACGTGGTAAAAAGCCTGATATAAAAGCATAACAAATTTGCATAGGGCCTTGTTCTTTATTTTTTAAATTCGTAACAAGTATTTTTATTTTTATATAGTTGAAATCATGAGTCAATTGAAGCTAGACCACCATGGAAAATCTGGAAGTACTGGACGGCCGTTTCGTCCTATTGTAGAACTTCTCAACAGTGCGATTCCACGATCCCGCCTCGTGAGCGCTTAACCACATTAGGACGAAACGGCCATCCAATGCTTCCAGGTTTTCCATGATGGTCTAGTTTCAATTAACTCATGATTTCTCCGCAAAACCCCCTCTGATAATAATAATTATTATTACTATTTAATTATTTTAGTCCCAAATCAACTCATTTAACAATACGTGATTTAACATGGGAACAAAAGGAACGTGTACTATCAATTTTATTTGAAAAAATGAATCAATCCAAAATGAAATTAAATAATAAAATAAATTCTGAAAAATCATCGGGTAAAAATATTTTCCTTAATAATGAATATGGAATCAATCAATTAAATGAAATGGATCCCAAATCAATTCTATACACATCAATGAATGATCATGAAAGTAATCGTGGTGGACAAGATAAAGGGGAAATGGACGATAATAATAATAATAATACTAATAATAGTAATAATAATAATAGTAATGGTAACAATAATGATAATAGTAATGAAGAAGATAGTAACAAGATAGTAATGAATAAATCCGAGGAATTAACAAAAAAACTTTATGAAAAATTAATAAAATTTTCAAATCATAAAAAAGATCAAAATAATTTAACGGATCAATTTGATAATGATCATGAACCTAATCAAAGAAATATTGATTCTATAATGGATGATCAAATCAATCAAACTAAAGTACCATATCCATCACCTCAATAAAAAAGAAAAAAAAACAAAAAAAATATGGAAGAGGGAGGTACATGTATTGATTAAAGTAATTAAAAAAAAAGAAAAAAAAACCTTAGTGATTAAAAGAAAAAAAACAATTAAATATTATACATTATGAATGGATTACGTAATACTAATTGATATATATTTCATTTGTATATATAAACTTATAATAAAGGAATGAATATGAAAGTGTTTGGTATCTGTCTTTTTATATTTTTTTAATTGTTAATGTTAATTACTTCTATGGTTTATTACAGTTTACTATTAGAAAATACTATCGAATTAAATATGAATAGGTAAAGATGGATAGTGACTTGCAATGGAATCCAAGACGCGCGTTTCATCCCATTCGGGACTCGTCAGCTGGATGTACCCTTTTGCATAAGGAAGTAGCTGAGTGGATAACGTGATGGCGTTTGAAGCGAACGGTACTGCGCTCTAGTCACAGAGTGAACGTCAACTCTGAAATTCAGGTATATTCACCTGATGAGTTCTAAATAGGACGAAACGCGCGTCCTGGATTTCTTTGTTAGCCACTATCCATCTTTGCCTACAATGCTTGTGAAATAAGGTAATATTGAGGCAGTCCGCACAGCATGCACATATGCCAATAAGTGATTGATCAATTGCAGTCCTAAATAACAGTGGGAAGATGTAATTAAACAACATCATGTGAATTTAAATATTAATAGGTTGACAAATACAATTTATAACATAATAAATAAATTAATTAATTAAAATGGGGGGGTGGAGATTGTAGTGATTCTAATAGTTGAATTCATGAGTCGAGTTCCACATGTAGGATAGTGGATCTGTATTGTGGAGGAGTCTCATACTATAACAAAATGGCTGTCCAGTGCTTCCAGGTTTTCAATGGTAGTTTAGTTTACATGGACTCATGGACTGAACTATTGAGATAAATAAATATTTTGACATATCATTAAAACTTCAGGTATAGTACAGGTGTAGTGAACAAGAACACGAGTGGGGACAATCGAATGTATTTTAGCACAACGTTACAGAATATCTCATCAAAATATGAGAACCATATAGTGAATAGGTAATTTGCAAAACAACAATCAATTGTCTCAATTTGACTGTTCCTTCTGCAAATATCCGTCCATAGTCTCCGATTATTATTGTTCATGCATTTTCATATCAATTGCCTGCCGTTCCAGTTCTCTCCTTATCGATCTTCTACTGAAATACATTCACTACCCGACCATCACCATATACTACTTATGTGAATATCAGTAACCCACTTCTTAATGGTTCGTAATTATGACTGTCAGGAATCAAACACATAGTCTGGAGGCCCCACATCGAATGTTTGACCACTAGATACATTCAGCAAGGGTTTAATAAATTGATTCCAAATTCAATTAGTTTGTGATATAGCTTAAGGATAATGCAATATCATTGATGACAATCGTTTCACTACTGACAATTCTGAACTACGTCGGTTACAACTTACTACTAAAATTTCGGGAACATCTTAGAGTAATTCATCATTGATTTGACTGCTATAATTAAGCTGTAGGTGGTTTTTGAAAAATAGTTCAATTCTTAGATTTTATTTGTTACAAATTGATACCTGGTTTATTCGTGGGTGAAGAGTGTTGAGAAGTCCAATACTAGGACGTGAACTTCTATTCAGTTCTCTTTGGTTTACAATAGTATCACAACTATAATCAATCTGTGGCTATTACAATCTTCTTTTTAAACCAATCTCTGCAAAACTCTTCAACTAACTTATAAATCACCGTATTAATAACTTATTTTTTGAACCTGATAAATAAATCCAAGTATTACTGTTGTGACGTTCGGTGTCCAAAATCTAGTACTGATACACAATCTGTTACTCGTAAATTCTCCAACTGACTACTCGAGTGATAACACAATAACGAACGAGAAAGTATATTGAACTACCAAATGGAATGTACAGATACTCATTCATATATATCACTCTAGTCCTTAGGAAATGGATCCATTTCCTGGCCAATGAAATGCACTTGCCCTTTAGGTCACTTCTGATCGCCATCGGCTGAGCTTCTAATTAGGTTACTTCTGATTGTCTCTCCATATAATACTAAATGGTTTAAATGATACCTACGAACGATTTATACTTCAATTTCACTTACTTCTTAAACAATGTTTAAGTTGAATTCACTTAGGATTGTTTGCTCGGATCTTCTCATTGATGTTTTGGACTGCAATTGACCAGTCTCTTATTGGCATATGTGCAACCTGTATGACTTGTCTTGTAATTGCCTTAAGTGAAAAACGCGCGTCATGGATTCCACTGCTAGCCACCATCCATCTTGCTTATTATGTACGAGTTGTTTGCTTATCTCTTTTTTCATTTATGAAGTTATTGTGAGACATTTAATTATTTTTCTGCTATTGTTTACATCATATCTGAATGATTTGTTGATACGTGTGATAATTTAAATCAATGGAATAGTTTTTTTTCCAAGTGTTTACTTCGTTTTAAATGTTCGGTTTGTTGTCAGTTCCGGTGGTAACACGTTTCCACAGTTGAATAGTTTTACTTGTGGAGCGTGAGTGATTTTTTCTAGACAATATAATCGATACAAACTTTTGAGAAGCATAGAGTACAATACAAAGATTGGACTTGATAGTGTCGAATAAATTAAGCATTCGGTAGAAAGTTGTTAATAATGTGAATATTGATAATGATAAAATAATAATAGATCAGAAGGGGTTTTTGTGGAGATTTTAGTATTTCCATAGTTAAAATCATGAGTCAATTGAAGATAGACCATCAGGGAAAACCTGGAAGCACTGGACGGCCGTTTCGTTCTATTGTGGGACTCCTCAGCAGTGCGCATCCACAACCTCGCCTCGCGAGCTAGAATCAAACCGAGGACCTACCAGTCTCACGCCAGAGCACTCAACCGATAGACCATTGAGCCGGCATCCAACGTTGTTAATGTCTAACTTCAACCAATCCACGATTTTTGAGCTTCTATTGACTCATGATTTCAGCTATGAAAATATTAATAATCATGTTTTTGGTATCCCAGTCAATAGAAGTTCGTAAATCTGACGTTTTGTGACTTCATTTTAGTCACTTATTGAGAGTAGATAAGTAAGTAACCAAATAAGTGATCACAAGTTTAAGTAGTACAAAAGAAACAAAGCAGAATAGTTTTAGTATAACCAAAATCATAATAGGTCTGAGGACGTAAGTGTAATGGGAATTTTCACTCCAGACAATTTTTTATGAGACATCACTTTGTTTATTTCTGTATATGACGGTGGATATGAAAAATGTTTAATTTGTAATATGAATGCGTAGAGTTAGGAGTTGTGTGTGTGTCTAGATTATGCGGAAAATGAATAGACTGAAGGTCTTAGGTTTAAACCATACGTGTGAGATTGTGAATGTACATTGCTAAGAAGTCCCATGCTAGGATGAAACTGCTATCCGGTGCTTCCAGGTTTTCAAAGGTTATCTAACTTAGATTGGTTCATGATCTCAATAAAAATGAATTAAGTTAAGAGTGATTATTTGGAAAGATAATCGAGGTCTGATGAATAGTTAGACATTCGAGGAGTATAAATATTTGGTTTACTTACACTGGATTAACAAGAAATTTGATTATTTGTCATCAATAACTTGGCTATTAATGTTCAAATCGGATTTCTGATATCCGTTGTAATTCAAAGAGTTTAGGTTTACGTAGTAAGAGTGAGGCTGGATTTTTGAATTAGATTTACAAATTAGGGTTAGGGTTTTCATTACGAACTGACATCAGCTACAATGCAATCATTATCACTCTTCTGTTTACAAAGTTTAGAAACTTAAGGTTGTGATTTAGAGTAAGAGTTAGAAAAAAAGTTTATTATCTATCTTCACTAAACATTTGACTACGGATTGAATCACATTAGGCACTTTAATACATAATCTGCTTTAGGAGAAGGTATGTTTTATCACTTAGCTTGAGCGCTATCTTAAGTTCACATTTTGGTTGCATATTGGATATTTTTATTGATTCCGAGCATTTTGGAGAATGAATTAATGTCAATTTTCATCTATTTAACTATAACACTAGAAATTTCATTTCGATAATCTAAAGCTATCTACATACTTCTTCTGTGAACACAACACTGTAGCACATTCGAACTTGTCAGATCAAAAAAAGCTAATAAAGGGAAATTTAAAGCTCAGTGAAAATTACGTTTTTCATATGTACCATCCACCCACTAAATGAACGGAAGAAATGCTACAAAATTGTATATGGATTTAGCATTGAAGAGCGGATGAACTATAAACCCACAGTCACCAATCGTATTTCAAATATTTTTTCCGAATTATTTTGAGTAATTATAATTTAAATATGTTAAAGAGTTATTTGTTGTAATATTGCATAATTGGTGTTGAGAAATCCATACTGTACTCAAAATTTGTTTTCTTGAGTCAAAACGGTTATTCTAAACAAAGATGGACAGTGGCTAGCAGTGGAATATAGGAGGCACATTTCGTTCTATTTGAGACCCGTCAGCTAGATGTACCTGCATCCCACATTTGATGTTCAATCTGGGACTCCTACCCAGTACCGTTCGCACAAGCAGTTGTCTATCAGGACTCAGTAGCTAAGTGGATAACGTGATGGCGTTTCATGTGGATGGTACTGAGTTCAAGTTCCAGTGTAAGCATCAATTCTGGGACTCAGGCACGTCTAGCTGATGATCCCCAATGGGACGAAACATGCGTCATGGATTCCACTGCTATCCACCATCCATTTTTGCTCAGAATGCTTGTCTCTGAGGGCCATATCAAGGCAATACTCACAGTATGCTTGTATGCCAATAAGAGACTGATCAATTGCAGTCCCAAAACATCAATGGGAAGATTAAAGTCAACAATACTAAGTGAATCCAAACGGTTATTGTCATTAATTTTTCTTCAACATATATGTCCTACTATAAACAGTTAAAATTAAGATAAACTCTGTAAGAAATGATAAAAATCTGGGTCAAGTAAATACTAACAGGAAGGAACGAAACAGAAATTAGGAAAATACCTTCGAATATTAAAAAAAAACAGTAAAAATCATTGATCTATATTTCATACATTCTTGAGTACTTTTATTTCTGCACAACACACACACATACCTATATACCCATGTGTATATATATTTTCTCGATCTTGTCTGTGTGTGTGTGCAAACGTCAACATTATCCACTTATATCTGTCGTCAAGATTTCCTGCAGTAGATTTGTTACAATGACAGTTTGGAATTATGATTATTATTTTTACTTAGCCATTAATTATTTATGAAGAATTTCATTTATTATGACAAGTGATTTTAATTAAAGACAAAAAAGAAATCACTAGTTTCTTTTTGAGTCGTTGTTGTTGTCGTCGTCATCGCTGTTAGTGTTATTATAGGTATAAGAACATTTCATAGTGAATATGCTTACGGTTCACAATTTATTTGTTTGGTCTTCTATCAATTTAGTTGATGAAGAAAAAGAAAAGAGATACATAGATGTCGGCACTTTTGTTATTTTTAATAAAAGTAGGATGTAAGCAAAGATGGACAGTGGCTAGCAGTGGAATACAGGAGGGACATTTCGTTCTATTTGGGACCCGTCAGCTGGATATACCTGCATCTCAGAGTTGATGTTCATTCTGGGACTCGAACCCAGTACCTTTCGCTTCAAACGCCATCGCGTTATCCACTCGGCCACTGAGTCCTGATAGCCACTTGTTTGTGCGATGGGGGAAGTTAGATTCATTTAGTATTGTTTTTCTGAATCTTCCCATCGATGTTTAGGACTGCAACGCGATGGCGTTTGAAGCAAAAGGTACTGGGTTCGAGTGAGTTCCAGAGTGAATATCAACTCTGAGATGCAGGTACATCCAGTTGACGAGTCCCAAATAGGACGAAACGCGCGTCCTAGATTCCACTGCCAGCCACTATGCATCTTCGCTTACAATGCTTGTGAATTAAGGCTATATCGAGTCAATACGTACAGTATGCACATATGCCAATTAGAGACTGACCGGTTGCAGTCCTAAACATCGATGGGAAGATTTAGACATACAATACTAAATGAATTTAAAAGTAGGATGTGTTTATGAATTATATGTAGTAGGTTTGAAGAAAATAATGAAAAATAATATAGTAAATAAAAACAAGAGGGGTTGAAAGGAGCGTGTGTGCATTGTAAAAGCTTTAGTAATTCAGCAGTTCAGAGTTGAGCTTCTGTTTTTAGTTTGTTTATTTGCTCATTTGCTGCTGAGTATCTAGTTGTTACTAACCTCTTTCAGCTTTTCGTAACTATGATTCAGTTATGTCATATATTTCGTTAAAATCATAAACCGATCTAAGTCAAATAAGCGTTGAAAACCTGGAAGCACCGGATGACCGTTTCGTCTTAATGTGCGATTCTTCAGCAGTGTTCATTCAAAGACCCTCAACCGGGCATCAAACCCAAGACTTTCGGTATCGTGTATGAACGCCTAACACCTAGATCCCTGAGCCAACATCCAGTGGTGTACTAGAATAAATTTGATCCATTCACAATATCGAGCGACTACCTTCAATTGTCTTCATTGAGTTTCCTCATGACGTCCGATATGGTTAAATTGCACTGGTCATGGGTTCTTATTAGAACTGAGGAAATTTCTGCTTTCACGTGAGGTCATGTCATGGGTTCCATTCTTGAATACAGGATCATGATATTGCATTGCTGAGGAGTCCTACTTTAGGATGAAACTGCCATTTATTACTTCCAGTTTTTCAATAACTATCTGACTTAGATCGGTTCGTGACTTTAATGAAATTCAACACTTTTCACAATCCCATGCTGAATATCTGCTATGTACCTGATCAATGTGTTATTTTGTTCCTCGTTATTTTTTTAACTTCTTGATCATTAGGCATTCTTCTTTTTATACTTGAATTCACCAAATAGTATATGATGAGCTCTTTTTTATTTTATCAATGAACTTGTCATATTTTTCAAATCACCTTAAATACTACTGAAAAGTTTCAGTAATACAAAATTGTCGAAAACTAATGTTTTCTTTTGTAAATTACCTTTACTTAATATCCATGAATCTCTAGTTTTAATCATTGTTCACCATATTATTACTATTGTTACTTGTCATAGGCCAAGTTATGTTGGTGTGAATATTTGTGTAATAGAATACATTCTAGTTGTACATTGAATCCAATTACATTATACGTCATTTATGTTGAGAAAATTTAAGAGTAAAGGTTGATGTGGACTGGTAATCGACTAGTCAAAACGTCCATAACACATTGTAAGCAAAGATGAATAGTGGCTAGTGGTGGAATCCAGTTTGACGCGCGTTTCATCCTATTTGGGACTCGTCAGCTGGATGTACGTGCACCTCAGAGTTGATGTTCACTCTGGGACTCAAACCCAGTATCTTTCTCTTGAAACGCCATCGCGTTATCCACTCGGCTATTGAGTTCTGATCAGTTGCAGTCCTAAACATCAATGGGAAGATTCAAACAAACAATACTAAATGAATCCATAACGTATGTTCAAAACTGGAACAACGACTATACTGAATTTACAACAGTGAAATGAAGGTTAGTTTATAATTAACAAGTTTCATCATAGCATTTTACACAATCACTTCTCTTTATGGATTTAAGTAAATCATGAATAACAGTTGAAGTGGAGCAATGTGAATTATTCTTATTGGCTGGTTGTATAACATCTTAATAAATATTGAACAATGCTATCTGACAGTTGTCAAATAGTCACGGTAAGGAATTCGCCTTTCCTCAAAAACTATTTCTACTCATACTTCAACTTGCATTAAACATTGAATTGATCCATATCAGTTTGCTTAGAAATGGAAAAAAGTACCTTATATGCTGTTGTTGTTCCACATCATGATATAGTGTTCAGCTTGAAAAAGTATTTTCAATGCGCTTTTTTGGATTATACTTCTGCCTTCAAATTTGTTCCAAGACAACTGCTGCTTAACAAGTTTTCTAGAGTTCACACCGACTGCTGGGTGACCAAATATGTTCTTACCTCTCTGGAAGAGAACAGTGCCCCGTGTTTGGAAGAAAGCATTCTACGTCTCTGCTAACTCACTAAGGTGGGCCACAAGGCTCTGTTCATTACCCTTTTCCTTTTTTTATGCATAATTTGTCATCTCCCACAGAAAATAATTTTGTTAAATATGTGAATAATTTCATTGTATGTTCTCCAATTTCCACCTGTTCAAACAACTTTGAATTAAACGAGTTCTTGTCTCTTATTGAACGACGGTCATCTGATAATGGTCTCATACTTATTCCCTCTAAATGCCAAACTTTTAACTTTAGCCTGTGACATGAATAGCACGTAAACATCCTGTTGAGAGCCCTTAAAGCTTTATTTTTACTAATTTGGTATATGAATAATGGATTTGAATCCATGGGAACCCACAGTGCAAACATGAATGTGTTCTCGAGCTTATAAAATTAATTCATAGATATGAAAATTTAGAAATGAAGAGTTTAATATTATGAAACATACTCCTATTTACATAAGCCTCATTTAACAAGCGGCTATATTCAGAAATGTTGGAGAAGATTTGTAGCTCAGGTGGATGATTGTGATCAAACCATCCAGCTCAGGGAACAAAACTCCATCAAAAAAAGTTCAGAAATGCTTTTAACTTGGGTAGAGAAGTAGTTTCTTAATCAAAGATTTCTGATAATTAGTGAGTTCATTAATATGAATAAAATTCCAGGGATTATAATCAATTAAGAAGTCATAATTTCAGTTGAAGAATCTTGTAAATATCTGCTGAGTTGAGAGGATAAACTTGGACGTGGTTGCGAAGCCAGAAATGAAGATTTATTACCCTATCAAATTGTAGCATTCGATGTGAATTTAGCGGCCTGACCAATTTATTTGGTCTTTATCAACCGAGAAACAACTGCGTTGATATAACGATTTGTATTGTTGCCCCAACAACTGTTAAACAATCAAAGTGTTTCTGTCTTACTGACAGATAATTTGGTTGCATCTGAACAGAATAAAAATACTTTACTCTTTGAGGTTTTGTTATCACACAAGCATTTTCCTACCGTTGTATATTAGATCCAACATATGATATGGGGAACAATTTCATAACCACGAAACCTTTGGGTGTTGCCTAAACGACCACGTTTTTCCCACCATTTACTCGTGGATATAGACTTGCATCACTATGATGTATATATCGTTCAGAGTTTTCACGGTCACAACTATCGGCAAATGTATAAAGATCTGAGTGCTGTGTTTAATCATCGTGAAGAAAGTTACTTGAAGTCAATTAACTCCGAAGGACTGATCGATAGAGATAACAACACAAACTAAGAGTGTGATGCAAGAAGACTCTTCAATGTATTCTAGGATACGCAACCACCAACTATAAGTCCCAGAGGGTTAGCCTGGGTAGTCTGCTAGTTAAACGTCTTTATCCATTTACTCTGAAACTGGAATGTACACCCTTGAGTCCCAAATTTTTAATCAATTGATTTATCAAAAAGTTACTCAACAGTAATTCAACAATTTGTATTTGAGACACCTTATACTAAATATAGTTAGTTTATATCTCGTCTAATGAAGGACAATATAACGTATACAAGACAGAACAACCAGTATTTAGATTCTAAATCCGTAAATAATTGAATAATGATTGTTTTATTCATCTCATCTTTTAATTACTCTATTAATTATTCACAAATATCATACTGCATGACTATCTCCTATTGCCTGACGCGGATAACTGTCTCAAATTTGCCATGACTGAACTCCACTAGTCATATCTTCTCACCAGAGCTCTTGAAATTGCCTCTATCTAATAAATAGTCATTTGGAAGATGTTGATGATTATTCAGGTGTCAAAAGGACTTTCATCACAAATCGAACAATAAGTAAATTGACTAATTCTCTAATATTATGTTAATCATCATTATTATAAATGACATTTGATTGCATTCAACTCCGTTCAGTATTACAAGAGTCTTAATAAATGGGTTGTCTACTAATTGAAAAGACTAATTAATTAAAATAAAAAGAAATGAGTAAATCTACTGTCTTCTTCATATAAATGAAAATACTTAACTTAAAACTTACTAGCGTATTAGTTTCTGTTTCAGTAACCTGGTTAGACAGTTACCGAATATACTATCGATTGTAGAGTTTTATAGCCCCCAAATGCCCTGGTACGGCCGAAGGTGGGGAGAGTCATCTCTCCCTCTCGAAATGCTCTCACATGACCATGCATAAGGAAGTCCTACTCACTGACTACGCGTGGCAAGGGTGTTTTTAACGAAATCCAGAGAACCAAAAGCGAATGTTCAGCGCTTTAACCGGATTGGTGGATATCGGGAATCCATCTAGCGGAGCTGGAAAACCCTAATTGCAAACCAGTGGTGCTCATGGTCTCCAGGATCCTGAGGTAACAAAAGGCATATAAACCAATTATTGGTCACCGGCTACCATGGGACTGCATCTCCTGACGTTGCTCCGCTGCCTTGTAGTCAGATCTTTAGCTCGAAGGCTTCGGGTGTGGCCTCTTAGGAGAATCATCTGCTTCTGTCTGGGCACTCGGGCAGTATCACAGCCCATACATAATTCAAGTAAATTGTGTGGCGCATACGTCAATTAAATCTTGTTTCATCATTTTCGCCATATATTTTCTGTTTTGTATTCAAGAGTAAACAATTTCTAGAGATTAAAAAGCAGTTAGGAAGTTAGTATCTAAACATTCAATTACAGGGTATATTATCTAGTAGTACTCTGACAGATTTTAACAATTCCTTAATTGATATCAATTTGTGACACATATTCATTTCAAACAATTCTTTTCTTTATTGATTAAAACTATTTATAAGAATGCATTTTACATTTCCAAGGATAGAGTTGGATGGAAAATCCTAGCGAGCAGCCAATGTTCCTCCATGAGGGGAAATAGGCGTAAGTATGTAAGGAATTTTGCATTTGTAAAAAAATGGCGATAAACTGCTAAACATTGAAACTCTCTTCTCACTCTCTCAATCTCTATCTTTCCTCAAAAACAAAAACGAATAAATAAAACTATCGTTACAATGAAAGACATGTGGGGTGGTCCAGAAAAAATTTCTCGCAAAAGACAAGAGAGGCTCCGGAAACACTAAGCTGCATTTTATCCAGTCAGTGCCCAGTAAAAGTTTTGCCAGAAACATCACGAAAGTAAAAAGTCATATGCAGAGTTTCTGATTGGCTGATTAACATGCTGCTACTATGATTAGTAGCATTTCAGAACTTTCAGGAAAACCCAAGGACTTCTAAAATACTATAAAAACCGGCGAGACTATAATTTATGGACGACCTTTGAACGAATCTTGATTGACCTTGAGAAATATTAGCCAGTCAGTAAACAGTCAGCATAGAGTAAAAATATATTACACAAAACTAAAGAATTAAAGTGGATGCACTTCTTTTATATGATCCAAAAACTTGTCAAGGTTTGGAAGAGGTTCAAATGTTTTAAAATCGTAATGCATAAGGTAGAGGAACTAATCCATATGGCTCCATAATACACAGTCTTTGGAGCCATGATAAGGTCACAAAAACCCTCTCAGCCTCCACCACATAGCTTCAATATTGTTTGTGTACTCCGGTTGTGTAAATTTATCATTTTAATTATGGATGTGTCCTTACAATACTCATACCACTGAACAGCCGAAGTTCCAATGATATCCGCGATTACTGCAGCTAATTTTACTGATGCTTTTATTATACAGTTCGCGGCAATTATTATAATATGCCTTAGTCTCAATCTGGATCGAGTGAAAAAGGTTCCTATTCTAGCAAACGTCTTCCTTCAGAATATGTTGCATTGACGGACATCATGGTAGTCTGCACAAAGTCTACAAGTCATTTGATCAATGCAATTACAAATAAAGGAACTTCTTAGTAGCCGCTTAATTGTCAAGTCTTCTCTAAAATCCTCTGTGAACCGATCATACATGAGCACTAGGTGCTGAAATTGTCGCCGTGACCTCGAAATCCCTCAGACGCTTCTGATTGGCTCGTCCATAAATTATGGTCTCACCGAAAAACCCTATATTTTCTGCATATGAATAAACTTTTGGAGTAAAGTTGTTCTCTTGTATTTTGCGCCTTTTCTTTCATGTTCAAGTTGCTGTGTAGATTCAGCTTGGGGGTTAAGAGACTAGCGTAGGAACCGAGTATACCATTCAATCAGCAAAACTTATCAAAACATAAATGGATCAAATAAGAGAGAGAGAGAGAGAGAGAGAGAAAACAATCTGTTTTCTTTTCTATTCTACAACAATGAAAAAAAAGAAATGGAAATGCACAAATTTTTTTCTCACACATAACTACCAAATAAGTTTGACTGTAACTCCACCTTGAAGCTTTTAAAAAAATATTTTCTTAAATTAGAATGAGTTCAAGTTTACTTTTAATCAAAAAGAAGATTCATATTCAATATTCAATTAATTTAATAAGAGAGTGTTATTACGTAATAATTTTTTTTTGTTTTTTTTGTTTTGTTTTGAGAAGACAATTTTTTGATGAAAGCTAATGCACCGTTTATATTATTATGATACTATTATCAATATAATGAATATATCTATTAAATTATCTTATTGTTATTATGTAATCAATTCAATAGTGTACTGAAATTAATATTCACTTCAAAAACCCCCCCCAAAAAAAAAAGAAAAAAGAAAAAAAAACAGAGAAGAATCCGAAATTGACAAAATGAATCGGCACTATATAAACAAAAAAAAAGAAAAAAAGAAAAAAAACCAAAATACTTTCTCATATATAGTTCATTTGTTTAAAATAGTAATCTTGAGTTCAATAGAATAGATTGAAACAAAAAAGGGGATAACAATATTATAGATGAAATAAGAGTTCATACAAACAATAACCATAGCAACAACAAAAACACCAACAAAAAAAATAAATGAAAGAAAAAAAACTTTTATTTTGATCTAAATTCATTTAATTTTAATTGATTATTAGTTCCAAGTAATTCACTTAATTGTTTTTCATATGTATCAATATTTCTTTGCATAACTTTAAGGCATGGTCCCATTAAACGTTCAAAACTTGCGACATCCAAAACTTGAAAAAAACAAAACAAAAACAAACAAACAATGTATATACAAATTAAAGCAAATATGATATATTTTCATAGTTGAAATCATGAGTCAATTGAATCACTGCTGAGGAGTCCTATAATAGGACGAAGCGGCCGTCCAGTGTTTCCAGGTTTTCCATGTTGGTCTAGCTTCAATTGAATCATGATTTCAACTATGAAAAAGTACTGAAATCTCCACAAAACCCCTTCTGAAATATGATATAGTTAATAAATACTGATTAATTTAAGAGTTAAGTTCATGAGTCAATTGAAGCTAGACCAACATGGAAAACCTAAAAGCACTAAACGATCGTTTTACTCTAGTATGGGACTACTCAGCAGTGCGCGTCTACGATCTTGCTCGCAGGACTCGAACCCAGAGCCTTCGGTCTCACGCGTGATAGCCTAACCTGTAGACCACTGAGCTGGTATCCAACGGTGTTCATGTCTTACTTCAACCAATCCACGAAACCGCGCAGATAGGTCCTGGATTCGAATCTTGTGAGGCGGGATCGTGGATGCTCACTGCTGAGGACTCTCATACTAGGATGAAACGACCGTTCAGTTCTTCCAGGTTTTCCATGGTAGTCTAGCTTCAATTGACTCATGAACTCAACTAGTTAATTACTATAATATCTACAAAACCCCTCTCTGATTATACTAATAAATTTTAAATAGTATGTTTAAAACCAAATAACTTTATTATATTTTCTAATGTTGGGTTATAGTCTGATCTATCTTATTTTAACTTTATCGATTCAATGTCCCTAAGTTTCACTGTTGATGTCTATACTAAGTTTCAGCAAAAAACATATACTCTATTATTATTGATTATTATCATATCCGGTGAATAAGATGATGATTATCGCGGCACAGTTGTTTATTGGATGGCGTATTGACGTTTGAATTAATAAAAAAAACTTGTTTCATGTTTCTTTGTGAATATCAACACTAGCATCTAGTTATATCCGTCTGATGGATCTCAGGTAGGATAAAACGGGTTTTTTAGATTCCATCAGAATCCACTATCTAAAAATATATTAAGACATGTAACGAAAGGGAATATAATGAGTGATTCACTGATTAAATTCTGTTTAGAATATCAGTAACAGGAAAACATAAACTATGATGGGTAATAAAGAATGATGTTACAATCAGTTGCATTCTTACTTTGTCTTTGTTATATCTAGAGCCTTGATTCTTACTAAGCCGCGTACTACTAGACTACTTGAACGATCGAACCCGCAACGTCGCAAGAGAGAAGACAGAAGACTAGTAAGTAGGAAGTTTATACCCCAAATCAGTTTCAAAATATAGTATAGAAATCTCGTGTATTTATGGTTTTTGACTGAGAGTAAATCATCATTTCAGACAACCAATAGGCGAATAGGGGTCATTTTTATCCATCCAATGGAGAAGCTACACGTCGACGTTCTAGAATATCCTCCTAGCAGTGATTGGATGGAATGTCTGCGGCTCTTTCTGGGCTTCTTAAGGCTTCCTAGAGTCTACCGATGAGCCGTCCTTATAGTCTTTAATTGTAAAAATCCCATACTCAATATCAGTTGAAAAGATTGTATTTTGTGTTTGAGTCAGTTAAATGTTTGTATGTAATTTAGATATCCTTTAATCAGATATAATTACTAACCATTTAGTGGGTAATGGGACGAAGGTAGGGAATATATTTTTATATGCGTAGGATATACCTTTACATGTCATTTAGTCCTTATTATAGTTGAAAAACACCAAAGGATACTTGTTCGTAATCGAAGAAATACTTTTTTACTAAACATTCAACTCAGTGAATCTTAAGGACGGTAAAAGTATTTCAAAAATATTCTTCAACTAGAATAACCATCATTTAAAAGAACAACTATACAGAGAATCTACACCTTATTCTATCTGTTCATTTTAATAAGCGAACCATTTTCATAGGAATAAACTAGTAAGAAGTGTCTGTTAAGCCACTTGAAAATGATAATTTGATACACTAAGGACACAGTTTTCAGAAAGATTTTTAACGAATTGAACTAATATGGAAAAGATTTGTAGTTCAAGTGGATGATTTAGGGGGGGGGCGGGTTCTCTTTCTGAGCTGGAACTTTTTTGGAAAAATTAATAGTTACAACTAGTCACAATTAAATCAGTCTGTATTTCAATACTTAATTTTTGTAAAACAGATATTTATAAGCAAAGATGGATTGCGGCTAGAAGTGGAATCCAGGACGTGCGTTTCGTCTTATTTGGGATTCGTCAGCTGGATATACCTGCATCCCAGAGTTGATGTTCACTCCGGGACACGAACCCAGTACTGTTCGCTTGAAACGCCAACACGTTATCCACTTAGCTATTGAGTTCTGATGATCACTTGCTTGTGCAATGGGTTGATATTTTAAATTAATTTTTTACTGTTCTTTTGAACCTCAACACTGATCGGTTGCAATCCTAGATATCAGCTGACGAGTCTCAAATAAGATGAAACGCGTATCCTGTATTCCACTGCTAGCCACCATCCATCTTTGCTTATAAAGCTTGTGACTTAAGACAATATCGAGGTAATCCGCACAGGATGCACGTATGCTAACAAGAAACTGATCAATTGCAACCCTTAACAACAATGAGATAATACAAGTAAATAATACCAAGTGAATTTACATTTATTTAAGGTTCGCAGAACAATGTGAACATAATTAAAAAGTATCAGAATAGAAAATTCTAAAAGATAGTTGAGTGATGGCTAACATTAGAATCCAAGATGTGCTTTTTGTCCTATTTGGAACTCCTCAGTTGGATATACCTGTTCAAAATGCTCATCCTGGATTCCTCTACTAGCCACCATTCAATTCTGTCAATTAATACTTGTGGCTTAATGACGTTATTGATGTAATACGTTTAGGACACACATTCACCAAAAAAAGCCTGATCAATTGCAGTCTTAAGCACCATGAGGAAGATGCAAACAGTCAGTACAAACAAATTATATATATATATATATACCTAACATTTGGAAAAAAATCATTGAATCATTAGACACTTACCTGCTAATTTAGTCTCACCTACAGCATAAGCTGAAGCTGCTCTAGGTCGTTTGGTAATTAATGCCAATTCTTGGAAATTTGATGAAAATAGAAAAAAGATTTATAATAGTCATCTCATTTAGTGAATTACTTATTTAATAAGTTATGTTCTTGAATAACATAAATAGTAAAATCTCGATACTAATTCCATACAAATATTCATTGTCTTCATTTTCAGAGTCATTTAAAATCAGATTTATATCTTGAGAAAGTCATCTTAGATAATGAGAGTATGAAGATTACTAAAATCTAACAAACTTAAATGAATTACGGTGTCTTGATAGTTATTTAACATTCGTGGATTGGTTGGAGTTAGACATAAACACCATCGAATGCCGGCTCAGTGGTCTATTGGTTAAGTGCTCTGGCGCGAGACTGGTGGGTCGTGAGTTTGAATTTCACGAGGCGAGGTCGTGGATGCACACTGCTGAGGAGTTCCACAATAGGACCAAACGGCCCTCCAGTACTTCCAGGTTTTCCACGGTGTTCTAGCTTCAATTGACTCACGCTTTTAACTATGAAAATACTTAATCTCCACAAAACCCCCTTTAACAGTTTTTAAATGATTCATCTATTACATAATTGTCAGAATGTTTTTGGAAATTGTAGTAATTTAATGGTTGAATTCATGATTAAATTTGACCATCAAATTACCATAATTTCCAAAAACCCTCATTCTTACAATAATCATCATGTGCTCTCAATTAACTGGCTCCAAGATATATTTCCTGGAGTTCTAGTTAGTAGACTTGACCAGTGAAGTCAAACCGTGTCTGTTGTGAGGCAGTTACTCACTGAAGACAATGGTGGGCGGTGATGCGATTTCGTGGATTGGTTGGACTTAGACGCTGAAACCGTCGGATGCCGGCTCAGTAGTCTAATGGTTAAGTGTTCGCGCTCGACGTCGAAGGTCCTAGGTTTGAATGAACGCGCACTGCTGAGGAGTCCTGTGCTCAGACGAAACGCTACTCCAATGCTCCAAGGTTTTCCAGGGTGTTCTTGGTTAAATCGACTCATGAATTCAACCATTGAATTATTACATAATTGTCAACAATATTCCTTTCATTTGGAGAAATTTTAATCCAGCCAACTAGAATGTAAATATAACTTTCTGTGAGAGTTGTTAAAAGAACTATGATAATATATAAACAAGATGATAAATATTTAACTGTGCTTCTCTAGATATCAGAGGTTAGATGATCTGTTCTGAACGATATTTACATCCTTGTTTCCTCTATTCTCAGTTTTACTTTGTTAAAAGTCATTTTGACTGGATTTGATAAGCAGATGATTTGCTGATGAGAAAACATGATAATATAATTCTTAGAACTGATTCCAATGTTTTTGCTTCCGAAGAATGTTTTAAAGACATATATATATATACTGAGTCGGGATTTGGAAGCAGATATGAAAAGGATGAATAGCAACTGGTAAGGATTGTTCAGGACAGAGTTGGATGGAAAATGCTATTGAGTGGCCTATGCTCCTCCATGAGAGGTAACAGGCGTAAGCAAGTAAGTAAGTAGTAAGTATAACTCAACACAGTTATTTTTCATCACCGCGATAATTATGCTTAGGAGGTACACGACTGTTCTAGTCTTCGCTAAGAAATAATTTTTATTATATTTGAAAATGAAGTTACAGTGTAGTGAAGGAGAATACGAGTGGGGGACAATCGAATGTATTTGAGCATAAAATTACAGAATATCTCACTAAAATCTGATAACCATACAATAAACAGTTAATTTGCAAACTATTAATCTATTGTCTCAATCTTGACCATTCCTTCCGTAAATATCAGTCCATCTTCTTTGATTTCATTGTTTATGCATTTTCATACCAATTGCGTCGAGTCCCCGTTCTTTCCTTATCAATATTCTATTGAAATACATTCAATACCTGACCATTGTTATATACTACTTATAAGGATATAAGTAACCCACACCACAACAGTAGCTTATCATCACCTATCAAGTTTTATATAGTTGAGACCATGAGTCAATTGAAGCTAGTCCACCATGGAAAACCTAGAAGCACTGGACGGCGAGATTGTGGGTGCGTACTGCTGAGGAGTCCCACAATAGGACAAAACGGCCTTCCAGTGGTTCCAATTGACTGATGATCTCAACTATATAAAATTACTAGAATCTCCACAAAACCCCCTTCTGATACTTATCAAGTTTGTTATGTTATTTCCATGAATTCTAAGTAAATATTTTCAACTTAAAATACTCAACCCAAACTTACTATCTCATAAATGATTAAAGCAAATGTTTATTTACTTAGATAAAAGGTTAATCAAGCAAACTTGACATAACACATGGAATACTTAACTAATATTCATTGGAAGATCTTAAATAAATAAACATACTTAAAAAGGAAATACATAAATATTTTGACGCCGACAGGTTTTTTTTTTTAGATTAAGTTTATCCTTCTACTGACCTAAATTTAAGTAGATTTTATTTTTAATACTTATCATATAAGTTGAATATTGTCGTAGATTTTATGACTGATAAAAAAACTGATTTGTTTATGTAGAACTGATAATGTCAAATGATGTTTTTCTACTATTAAAAATGATTGTTTGTTTCTTCAGAAATGAATAATAGAAAAAAAATATTGGAAACATTATAGGTTATTGAGTCCCAGAGTGAACATTTACTCTTGGCGTAGGCGTATCCAGCTGACGAATCCTAAATAGGATGAAACGCGCGTCCTGGATGCCACTGATACCCGCTATCCATCTTTGCGTATTATAGATTGCTTTGGAAAGTATTATGCCATCTTAGTGGAGGTATCATAAATTATTCAAACTTATGATAAGTTAGTTGAATGATTTGTAAGGATTGTTTTAGTTTCAAGACGAACTTTGTGAAGAATTGACATCACTTGGAGAACTAGTAGACAGTGAACAACTGTCTTAATATTCACAATCTTACATAAGACTGAAATAATTACGTAAGATAATCTTTGGATTAGTGAGTTAAAATCCATAAGTTCACATTTTTGACTTCATCTAATTCGAAATATTATACAATGGTTAACTACTGTTATGAATGAATTGATGTTTTACTGTCAACATTGTTCAGTTGCACTATTTACTGTCACATGAATGATTGTGTATAAATACTGATAAAGAGTATCAAATTGGAAGGAAAAGCTATCTGAAATTGTAGGTTTTCACCTATCTTCTAATGGATTTCAGTTAATGGGAATATGTATTTGCATTTAAAGACATAGATTATTGTGAGATTTAGTAATTAACTTTGAGAGATAATCTCAGCAATTCTTATCAGAAGCTGTGATTTGTGAACTTCAACCATGTCGGCTATGAAACAGTTATTCACATCAGATAATAGGAAATGATTACTCACTATCGCGAGTTCATTAAAGTTGGAGATGCACATCCATTAGAAGCTGACTCAGTAGCCTTTATTTTAGGCACTTACCTCAAAATCGAGGGTACTGGGTTCGATTATTGGTGATGTTATGAATTCACACTGTTAGGAAGTTTCATGCTAAAACGAAGCAGCTATCCACGGTTCTCTGATTTTCAATCGTTATCCAACAAAAATCATTTCATAGTGTAAACTATGATAATCTTTACATTCGTAAAAAAAGTTCTCATCTCAAGAAATGTCAGTAGTTTATTTCTAACGTCTATCCAACTACTAATTATATAACTATATCCGATTTATCTATTTTAACTTATAACTAATACACATGACACTTTTATGTTTACGTCCATTAACGTTACGGAGGTTGGCGGCCTGCTTGAATATCTGGGCTACCTGTTTCTACCATGTGAATATTTCAACAAGTTATCTGTTATTTTTTGTTTTAATATATCACTTTCTCTATTAACTGTATGACCTATTTAGGCGCGTTTATGAAAAGCTTACGACTTTTCGCTGTATAAATTATAAAAAGGTACAATCACAGGCATCGTAGTATCTGAAAATATTCATTCAAAAGAATCAACATTATTCAGAGGTTGATTCCTGAACTGCTAACATCTGACTGATGATCACTTCATATTCATCATTAGGATCGATCAAGAAGTAAGAATTAGAAACTTGTTGAAATACTTCGTGTTGTACTAATAATACAATAGTGAATAAACCTAATAATAATAATAGTGACGTAACCTACCTCCAAAATAAGCACCTTTACCAAGTCGACTCAATTCTACTTCTTTTGAATTCTATAGTAAAAATAATAAAATAAATTTAATTTAATGAATTAAAAATATTTAGGTTTGTCTTTACATTCATTAACCAAGTTTATATAATTTAAATAATTTAATTAAGGCAATTAATATTGTACATAGCAAGTGGTTATCAGGACTCAGTGGCCGAGTGGATAACGCGATGGTGTTTGAAACGAAAGGTACTGTGTTCGAGTCCCAGAGTGAACATCAACTCTGAGATGCAGGTACATCCAGTTGACGAGTCCCAAATAGGACGAAACGCGCGTCAAACTGGATTCCACTGCTGGCCAATATCCATCTTTGGTTACCATGTTTGTGAATTTAGGCTATATCAAGGCAATACGCACAGTATGCACATATGCCAATCAGAGACTGGCCAGTCGCAGTGCTAAACATCAATGGGAAGATTCAAACAAACACTACTAAATGAATTAATATTGTACATGTTTAACAAGTATATACTACTAATATCTTAGTATTCAGTAAGTAGTTTTAAATTATATAAATAATCAGGGTTGGAAATGACTCTAAATATGTGCTATACATGTTTTTAAGTGTACGAAAAAATAACACTAATTTAAATCTCTGAATAAGGATGCAGAAGGTCAAAATTTTAGATTTACACTATACTAGAAAGATTTTGAACTGAGTTACATATATACTAACTTCAGACATTCAATTATTCACAAATTATGCAAATGGTAGTTGATATTTTTTTTTTTAAAGCTTTATTCAATATTATATTTTTTGTACAATATAGAATTCTCAGCACAAAGTACTTCAACAAGTTTCCGTTTCTTACTTCTTCGTCCTTCCTGACGATAATTATTGAGTGATTGCCAGTTAGAACGTAGCAACCCAGTCAATCGACATCTGGATAATGTACATTCTTCTCGCTGCATATTGCCAGCAACCACGATATTTCTGATTAGGCCTTCTGTAACCTTTATAGCGAAAGGTCTTACACTTTTCAGAAACGCACCTGAATAGGTTGTGCGATTAATAGCCATAATGATTTATTAAAACAAACAAAATTAGATAACTTGTTGAAATATGTAGATGACAGGAACAGGTAGCCCAGATGTTTAAACAGGCCGCCAATGAGATGCGACCTGAATTTATCTGAATAAAAGAATGTGTATTCAGCTTGATAACAGGGATTACATGTGCAAACCTCTTCCAACTTACTTCGATCTAAGTAGCCAGGTAACGTTACGAACCTTAATAAAAATAATTGGCTCAGTGTCGAGTACATAAATCTGTTCTTGACAAACGAGTTATTTTCCTTAAATGATTAGTTTTTGTTTTTGGTTATAAAGTCAGTACTAAGGAAACTGATGTAACTCTTTACAGTTACTGTATAATCATGTTTACATTAAACATTATTCAACCTTACCTCTTTTACACTAATTCTTACAGTTCCCGATTCAATAATAAACATTTCTTTGCCAGTTTCACCTTGAGAAATAATAGTTGCTCCATCTTGATATATCCTAGATTGTAGAGCATCAGCAACATTTGTACGTTCATAACTACTTAATTCTTTAAGCAATGGTATATCTTCAAGTAGTTCTACGTATGTTTGTCGTTTGTGAAAGGCTGCTTTGAGTACAATACGTCGAAAAGTATTTCTATCCATAAGCCATAGTATACCATTTGTAGTAGCTATTATAGAAGCAGCCCGTGATGTATTATACATTAAAGCAAGTTCACCAAATGAACCTTGACCATTGTATGATCCAACTTTTTCACCAAGTTTCTCGTCATTTGACTGATTCTGTTTAACATATATATCATAGGTGCCTCTATAGTATATAAAAATATTAAATATTTAATAAATAGTAATATAAATAATGCATACAGATTGTTTAAAGAAAAATAAGACTACAGTATTTCGGCAGTACCGATGCAAGTATTTCATCCTAAAATATTAAAATTTCCCAGTTGTATCTCCATTAGGTTTTACTCTTATATAAAGTAAGTCATATTCAGCAAGGATCTTAGACATATATGGACTTGTTCAGTTTGTCCTTCCATATCAGCACAACGAAATGTCAGAGTCGTATAAGCAGTAACAGTATTAATGACACCTGTATCTTCTGGTTGATGGCTTTCGTAGTTCTCCAAGTTTCCACCCCATACAGTAGAACTGTCTTGATATTTGTAGTGAAAATTATGACTTTGGTGCTGTTTGACAGTTGTTTTGAGTTCCAGATGTTCTTCAATTGTAGATATACTGCTCTTGCTTTGCCCCCTAAAGCCACTCTGGGGCTACTACCGGTCCCAAGCCCGGATAAAGGAGGCGGGTTGGGTATGGGGTTAGTGACCCCATTCCGTAGAAAACTAGCTCGCTAAAAAAGCTAACCAGAAAGAATAATTCAAACCATTTTTTTCGACTCAATTAGAAATATTCATATAAGTGGCAGAAAAGCGATCTCATTGGATTTCACTTCTTTCTTTACAAATGTTCCATTCATAGAAACTATATATTTGTATGTGACCACGTTAAGAATAGGAACTTTGATATTTGCATCCCGGTATCACGGATATGTTAAAGATAACATTCCACTTTGGGCCACATCGATTTATATCTATAAATCTACTTGCTGCTGTGGGGCAGGTTACATCCTCCGCACAAAGTGGTCACTTTCTAAACATTACACGAAGTGACTTTTAAGAAGGGAATGCAAAGATATCACCAGTTCAGTACAAGAGCACCTGATCAACTTTGGAAACGTTGCTCCCAAGGAGCCTCCGTTCAACAAATCTGATCAATAGAAGGAATTGAATCAATTGGAGGCCGAACAGAAAGCTTATGTAATGCTGAGACGTTGGAGACCCATCAATTCAAGCCTGAATTCCGCATTACAAAAATGGTACGTGTAACCTCTCATCCATCCTTGGCCTTAATTCTGTTTTGGAGTACATTTTGGTCTTGTTTTGTTATTTTAAATCGTAATTAGTAATTATTATCCGCTAACAATTTTTTGTGATCACTATTCAATTGTTATTATTATGACTGATACGTCTTACTGGTTGAACGCTATATTCAGATCCTAAGCTAGTTTCGTAACCCCCAAGCTAGTACTACACAACGACTTGAACACGAGAAAAAAGGCACAAATATGTGGGAAGCACTTTACTCCAAAGGTTAGTTTTTGTACAGAAAATATAGGGTTTTTATAGTATTTTAAAAGTCCTTGGGTTTTACTGAAAATTCTAGAATACTGCTAAACATAGTGGCAGTGTAGTAATCAGCCAATCAGAACCTCTACATGTGATTTTTCATTTTCGCTATGTTTCTAACAAAACTTCTAATCAAACGCTGATTGGATGAAATGCTCCTTAATGTTTCATGAGCTTGTCATGTCGATTGCGAGAAATTTGCAGGATCATCCCAACAATGACGTTCACGTTTCTCATTTTTCTCCGTATCCGTCAAGTGGATAATTATCTTTCATAATGCTTACTCGTAAATTACTTTCATCCTCCTATTCTTGATATTTTAAATCTCGAATCACTTCATGATGCAATCTTCTCCATTCTTCTATAGACTTATATACTTACCAAACAATTATAAATACAATAATCAGTATTTAATACGATTGAGTAACAGAATGGCTATAGAGCAGATACTTTGATCATTTATTTTCACTTAGATACTGAACATGTTATGAAACAGTTGTTTATGATCTCTAGTATTCTTATTCCATGCTTTTGCCAATGTATTACGTCTTTAAATGTACATATCTCACTAGACATATTCTGTTCAGTATCTACTATTCAAACCTATTTTCTATTCTCTATAATTAAAACCTTTGAATATTCTATTTAATACTTTCTTGTGCTTAACTTTATGTCATTGTGTCGAAAATATCTATACATTACATGCGTAAACTAACGCTTGCGAATATTTTAGAAACATCGGAAAACTATTCCAGATGTTGGTGGCACACTTAAACGTTTGGGCATACAGTTTTTGAAATTCTCAAATATTACAGCTAAGCCTTCTATTCTACATCTGTTTGAACTTGTTAGCGGGAAATAAACTGGATTAAGGCACGTTATGTACATGATTGTTACGGCGCACACTGATTGGCTAATTATAGATCAATCAGCTCTGGCAGATTATTTGAGAAACATCTAGAAGGTTCTTATGTATTTACTATAAATATATGAATGTTTTTCTAACGATTGATTGCTATTCACCTACCCTTGTTATTTTGAATACAATTTCGTTCTTGTTCAACGTGTTCTGATTTTTTGGGGTCTTGTCGAGTGTCATAGTATAAGAATACTAAGCAATAGGAGTAGCTGGGTCGTTTATTAGCAAAACAATTATAACAGAACTGAATAGTTTCAAATTCTAACAGTATGTACCGAAGTGCTTAAAAGCTACTTAGGATTCTCTATCCTGGAAAGCGTAAAGGGAAACACTCCATCTGTTTGTTGGAATTTTTCTATTTTTAGTGACACATTTGGTGATCAACTATAATTTATGGACGACCTTTGAACGAATCTCAAGTGACCTTGAAAAATATATTAGCCTGTCAGTAAACAGTTAGTACGGAGTAAAAATATGTTATGCAAAAACAAAAAATTAGAGTGTATACACTTCTTTTATACGGTCCAAAAACTTGTCAGGGTTAGAAAGAGGTTCAAAGGTTCAAAAGTCGTAATGCATAAGTTAGAGGAGCTCATCTATATGGCTCCATAATAGTTGGCCTCTGGAGCCATGATAAGGTCACAAAAACCCTCTCAGTCTCGACCACATAGCTTCATTATTGTTTTTATGTACTCCGGTTGTGTAAGTTTATCATTTTTATCATGGATATGTCCCTACAATGCTCATACCACTGAACAGCCGAAGCGTCAGTGACATCTGCGAATATTGCAGTCAATTTTACTGGTACTTTTATTATACAGTTCGCGGCAATTATTATAATATGCCTTAGTCTCAATCTGGATCGAGTGAAAAAGGTTCCTAATCTAGCAAACGTCTTCCTTCAACATATATTACATCGGAGGACATCGCAGTAGTCTGCACAAGGTCTACAAGTCATTTGATCACTGCAATTACAAATAAAGGAACTTCTTAGTAGTATCATTTGTTGTAGTCGCTTAATTGTCAAGTCTTCTCTAAAATTCTCTGTGAAACGATCGTACATTAGCACCAGGTGCTGAAATTGGCGCCGTGACCTTGAAATTCCTCAAACGCTTCTGATTGGCTCGCTCATAAATTATAGTCTCGCCAATTGAATATTTTTGCAGTCTTCAACGAATAGCCAGGTTATTTATAATATAGTCAAATAAAACCCATAATGAAAAAAAAGCAGAAATTTAGCTAACTTACGATTCAATTACGTAGAAATTGTCTCCATCATCACCTTGTTTGATAACTACGTCACCTTCTTTGACTTTCATTTCTTGCATGGCATCAATAACTTTTGACTTTTGTTCCTTAAATTCCAAAGTAGAACATTAAAATATGAGTGAATTATCTCATTAATTCACTGGTAAAAGTAGTTATCATTCATAATTACAATGTTGATATGTCAAGATGATGGTACATCTGAAGTTCATTATATGTTTAAAACAATTAGTCCCTTTGATAAATTTCGATAGTATAATAAGAAGACGAAGATTATCAGAACTATATGATATAAAAAGGTGTATACTAAGGTTTATTGAAGCCTTAGCCATATGAAAATTCAAATCTTCTTTGTGTATTCAAAAACAGTTTGTTCTCACCTTAAACCTACCCTGGTAATATTAGCTTATTATCCAAAGTGATTAGATGTCAAATTGTTTTCACATTTATTTATTTATTATTATTATCCTTGTATATTCTTACCCCCATTTCCAGCCTAGTTGATCTTTGATTTTTATATATTAATGTTCTTAACAAGTGTGTGTGTGTGATCAGACTGTTCTAAATGTATTGCGCTAATATATCACATAGTCCTGATAATCTTCGTCATCATATTACACCATCGAAATTCATCATATGTGTTACAATTTTGATTCATCATTGTATACTCTTGATAGTTTCTATTTTCGAAACAACAAAAAACTACACTAACTGGCCTGAATATCCAAATGGTAATATCTCTTTGACATTAAACGATGCTAGTTAGTATTTTGGAGCTATTCCATGCTAGCAAGTATTAACTACCACAATACTTAGCTTCAGATCTTTGTATTAATTAACTTTATATAGTTGAGATCATGAATCAATTGAATTTAGACCACCATGGAAAACCTAGAAGCACTGGACGGTCGTTTCGTCCTATTATGGCACTCCTCAGCAGTGCGCATCCACGATCCCATCTCGCGAGATTTGAACCCAGGACATATCCGTCTCGCGCAAAAGCGCTTAACCCCTAGACCACCGGGCCGGCATCCAACGGTGTTGATGTCTAGCTTCAACCAATCCACGAAATTGAGAAACCATTTAACAATTGTCTTCAGTGAGTTGATATCTCCCAACAAACCTGGTTGAATTCCACTGGTTACTGCTTCTCACTAGAACTCCAAGAAATACTTCATGGAGCCAGTCACTAGTGAGCATATGATCATTATCAGAAGGGGGTTTTGTGGAGATTTTACTAATTTTATATAGTTGAAATCATGAGTCAATTGAAGCTGGACCACCATGGAGAACCTGGCACCACTGAACGGACGTTACGTCTTATTGTGGGACTCCTCAGCAGTGCGCATCCACGATCCTTCACGCAATACTCGAACCCAGGACCTTCGATATCGCACGTGAACTCTTAACTGCTAGGCCACTAAGCCGGTCGGCATCCAACGGTGTTAATGTTTAATATCAATCAATCCATGATGTTGCACAACCCTTCATCCACTGTCTGAGGTAGATAACCATTTTACACGGATTGAACTTCACTATTCACGGCTTCTCATTATACATATTCAGTTTTTCTCAACCAATCAATGTCAGTATGGAGAGGAACTATGTTAGTTGATGTTTACTGATTATTAATCACAGATTTTACATTGGTTGAGATGTGTGACCCTCCTTTTAAGAACAATGTAATACTCTTAGAGTGGTATGTATCAATGTTCAGTTTAAACAGATTAGAGTGAACACATTTAGTATATTGATAATTCCCTTATCTTAAATTCTTCATCTGTCTTGGTGGATTGTTAATCGGTGCAATTTTAACATGATGAATTAAAGCCTATTTGCTAGACAAAACAGTAGTGTAAATGAGATGTGACATTATACCAACCTATTTATCTATCTATCTATCAAAAAAGAAAGTATATTGTCCACGTGTTCACAGTGTGTTTCATTGTGACTGTGAAACTAAAATTATGGAGGTTGAGGACGTGACTAGATTGAGATAATTTAGTAAGAGTTGCTTTTATAGCATTACTTGGATATCATAGATCCAACATGTGGATATTACGTAAATGCTACAAACCAATTAATAAAGTTGTGAAGCTCTATAAGCTTACATGGTTAAAATAAGTGTTACTTATGCTCTAGAAACCTCATAACTCTATTAATACAGTAGCAGACAGTTTCAGACTGCAAAACCAAGGTGTGACATTACCATAATAATGCTAATTACCGTCGATTTTCTTCCACATTACATCAAATGACACATATACAGATTCATAAAATCCAAATTTATGCCTTGATAATTGATGAATACGTACTTCATAAGAATTTTTAGAAGATTACAGATTAATTATTGACCATCAAACCTTTGATAGCAGATTTATTCAAACTAATTAATAATTAGGTTAATCAAAAAAAAGGATTCTTAAAGCAATTATTCATAACGTTATTGGTCATAAAATAACTGTTGATAATACCGTTGGATGAGAGCTGGCTCAATGGTCTAGAGGTTAAGAGTATGCGTGCGAGATTTAAAGTCTTGGGTCTGAGTCCCACATGGAGGATTATGGATGTGCGCTGCTGAAGAATCCCATACTGGGATAAAACTTCCGTCCGGTACTTCCAGGTTTTCAATGATGGTCTAGCTTAGATCGACTCATGAATTCAACTACTAAAATTACTACGATCTCCACAACCTCCCCACTCTGATTATATGTATTTGATAAAATTTCTATAGTAGAAAATAAATTTCGGTTCTAATTAAAGACTACTTATTAGACTAAAGATATAACACTAATTAAAGGTATCTTGATATAAAAAAAAGAGGGGGGTAGTTTTACTTTTGAAGACAAATGCAGTAAAATAGTTATGCAGTGAGAAAGTTTGAATAGAAAAGAAATTAAAATGTTAGACTGATTATTAATTAATCGTTTTGAAGATGCTATTGATTACTAAGAAATGAAGCTTAATAAATAACCGTTAACCAAACTGAGTTCTATAGCTATAGGGGTTCGTTGAAACTGTTACATTTTCATGGTTTATATCACGGAATAATATTTAATAGGTAGACGTAGAAGATCGTGTTGAACTGGAGAGCTGTTTCGTCACAGCACAGAACTCTTCAGCAGTACGCGCCCACAACTTAACTAAGGATGAACGAAGAATCTTTAGGTTTCTCTTTAGGTGCTTAGCCTTTAGAGCAATGAGCTGAGATCCAGTAGTTTAAAAGTCTCACCATAATGAATTTGCAATATTAAAATATTGTATAACTATAATCAGTCTTTAGTCGATCGAGATCTGACTCCAGTTAGATCGTACGAATGATTGTTATTGAAATACACATTCCGCCAATCTTCGCATATAATTATCGACTTAACTCGCGTTGGTGAATGGTGGAATTAAATAAGTCAAGTACGAGAATGAATTTTGAATACGAGTATTTCATACAATCGTTGATCCAGACAAATGATCGGAAAAACAAAGCGAAATTACGCGCGGTTGATAAGACATGTGAGCCAACTCTATTTATCAAGCGTTAATCAATATTTATAGTCAAATAAAAATAAGTTACAGACATGTGATGAGTAAGATAAGAAGTGCACACACATACGCTCACATAAAAAGTCAGGGGTAACAAGAGAATAAGTGACAAGGTCAAAATGTAGCTTGAGAAGAATGAATAGATTGATCTGTCCAGTGGCTGGAATAACATATGGGGCTTGAAACAGTTCTAGTCACTACAATTCTATTATGTGAATTGTGAAGAATCGAATGGTTCTATCAGCTTTGTTTTTAAATTTATTGTTCATCCAGCTCTCTCTAACTGTTAATCAAGGTTTACAGATCAAGTTGCGGTATGGCCACTAACCTAAGTGATTTGATATAAGGTGGATTATATTTAGATGTTAAGTGGTCTGAGTTAATAGGATCGGAAACATTGCTTAGCCTAAGTTTCGTGTTGTTTAATGCCTATTAGGTAAGTATGGCTGCAATCTTAAAGAAACTAATTTTTACTGATGTGTTTGAATCCTAGTCACTCAGTTACACAGTGTGAGATTTTATAGACAAGCTATTTGAGCATCAATTGTGATTATCAGTTTCCTGACGCTTAACAGTACATTTTCCTCACAAGTGGTAACTAGCATGAAACTTGAGTGAAACAGAGCATCACACATACTAAGGGAAGATCAATAACACAGTTAAATAACCAGAATAATAGGGAGACGTTTACTAATACTGTGGTGTGAGTTACTTATATCCACATAAATAGTATATAACGATGGTCAGGCATTGAATGTATTTCAGTAGAAGATTGATAAGGAAAGAACGGGAACAAAACAAAATTGGTATGAAAATGCATGAACAATAATAATCGGAGACGATAGACTGATATTTGCAGAAGGAACGGTCAAGATTGAGACAATTGATTGATAGTCTGTAGATTAATTATTTACAATGTGGTTCTCATATTTTACTGAGATATGCCGTAATTTGCGCCTAGATACATTTGATACATCTTGTTCACTACAATACTACCACTGTTGCTATTACTACTACTACCACCATTACTACTACCGTAATAAAGTAGAACATACAGACGAGGCAATCAATGTTTCTAAATCAAACTTACAGAACATCTTAGTAAAATCTGAGAACCATATAGTAAACATTTCATTTGCGAAATATCCATCAGTTGTCTCAGACTTCATTGTTCTTTCATTTCCATACCAACCATTCTCTGTTCTCGTTCTTCCCTCTTCGACTTTCTCAACCTTCTACTGTCAAGATTTCCACTTTCGATTGATGCTATAAACTACCCTATATCTTTCGACATAAGTAATAGACACCACACTACTACTAATCTTCATTTTAAATTGACATACATTTTAAATGAATATAAGTCTTAAATATTCTATATTCAATTATTCTTCATAATATTGATTTTGTAAAGTGCATCATTTCCAATGCAGAGTGGGTTGGAGAATGCTGGTCGGCGGCCTAATACTCCATTGGGAGTAACAGGCGTAAGTAAGTAAGTATCATTTCCATTAATAAGTGAAAAGAAAACTTAATGTGTGCCTTTCATTTATTCTTTACCATGGAAAATGTTTATTTATCTTGATGCATTTCATAAATTATCTAATCAACAAACAACTAAACGAATGAAGGTTGTTTTCTTTTATTGGATTGTTTTAATCTTTCAATAAATTTATTGTTTTTTTTTGTTTTATTTTGAGAATGCTCAATTGCCGCGCTTTAGTGATTGAATTCATTTCATTTAAAAGTAAACAAACAAATAAACAGATAAGTAAACACTGGAATTTGTTCCATTTATAGAAAATAAACAAAATAACTAATTTGTTAAACATAAATAAATTACAGTAAGTGAAAATTGAAGATCAATATGATTGAATTTTCGGGTTACTTGTTTCTCATAGTTGAAAGCGTGAGTCAATTGAAGCTAGACCACCATGGAAAACCTGGAAGCACTGAACGGCCGTTTCGTCCTGTTATGGGACCCCTCAGCAGTGAGCATCCACGGTCCCGCACTCGCAGGATTCGAACCCAAGACCTATCAGTCGCCCGCCAGAGCACTTAACCGATACACCACTGAGCCGGGATCCAACGGTGTTAATGTCTTACTTCAACAGATCCACGAAGTTGAGCGAACGTTCAACAATTGTCTTCAATGAGTTGTTATCTCACAACAGACGTGTTTTGAACTCCACTGGTTACTGCTTCTCACTAGAACTCCTGGATTTACCTCTCGATGTCAGTCACTAGTGAGAATATGATTATAGTTATTATCAGAAGGGGTTTTGTGGAAATTTAGTATTTTCATAGTTGTTTCTATCATCTAAATATTATAAGTTAACTGAGCGAGACTATCATTTATGGAACACCTTCGAGAGACGCTAAATTGACCTTCAGAATGTCCACATATTTACTAGAACTTAATGAGAGTTTGATGAATAGGAATTATGAATTACAGTTTATGGTTAGGGTTCGGAATTCGATTTAAAGTTTTCATCATGAACTGACATCAGCTAAAATGCCAAATTGGTATTTAGTGAAATGGATGAAGAATTTCGTGCCAAAATCCAAGACCTGTTATCATAAATCTGATTGGTTTGTTCATAAATTATAGTCTCACTGTTATCTGTTTTTTTTGTTTTAACACACAATAATGTAAGTAAACACATAACCTATTCAGGTGCATTTATGGAAAGTCTGAGACCTTCCGCTGTACAGGTTTAAAAAAATTACAGTCAGAGACATCTTGGTTACTGGCAATATGCATTGAAAAGAATGAATATTATTCAGGTGACGACTTTTGAAATGTTAATATATAACTGGCAGTCACTTAATATTTATCGTCAGGATCGATCAAGAAATAACAACAGGAAATTCAATAAAACACGTTATAATTTTGATAGTTGAGATAATCAGTCAATTGAAGTTAGACCACCATGGAAAACCTGGAAGCAGTGACCAGTGGAATTCAAACAGGTCTGTTGTGAGATAGTAACTCAATGTAGACAATGATGGATGTGTCGCTCAATTTTGTGGATCAGTTGAAGTTAGATATTAACATCGTTGGATACTGGCCGGCTCAGTGATCTAGAGGTTAAGCGTTCGCGCGCGAGACTGATATGTCCTGGGTTTGAATCTCGCCAGGTGGGGTCGTGGATGCTCACTGCTGAAGTGTTCCACAATAGGACGAAACGGCCGTCCAGTGCTACCAGGTTTTCCATAGTGGTCTAGCTTCAATTGACTCATGATCTCAACTATTAAAATTATTATAATGTCCACAAAAACCCCTTCTGATATGAAATAATTTGTGTTGAGAATTCTATATTGTACCAAAAATATAATACTGAATAAAGACATTATGAAGAAATAATAATGATAATAATAACAAGCACTAAATAATATTGTTTTAAGTAAGATTGATTCATGTCTACTTTATATTTTAAACTAATAAATATAGGCGGTACTCGTCATGAAATTACATCAAGTAAGATTTGTTTGAAAACTAGAGAGTGTGGAACAGCTGTGTTTTGTTTGAATATAATATTCCTAATAGTTATCTTTACAAAACTCCATTAGGAATGGAAGCCATGATCTTCAGGTTTCAAGGCAAATTCAATATTCTTAAACAACTGGTTCTCAGTCCATTGGCGATCGATTTTCATCTCAGCCATTTTTCAATATAGCTTAAAAATAATTCAGTGCTATCGGCGATAATAATCTCGACATAGACATGACTAAAACATTGGAAACTAGTTTCTAAGTGACTTACTAGTGGATACATGAGTATATCTTATATTAAGAGATCTAGGTACGATTATTTTAATGGTGAGGTGTCATCCATCACAGACTAGTCTCAATTGTAATACTATGGAAAACTTGAGAAAGCAATGAACAGATGTCTTGTCCTAGAATTAGACTTTTTAGAAGTAAATATTCCTATTAAATTTCAGCTTTTGTGGCGAACGCTCAAAGTTTCAACAGAAGTACAGACAGAAACATATTCTTCAGATAATAAACAGTAAACTTTCAAAGGCTAGACCAAAATTTATGGACGAACCAATCAGATTTATGATAACAGGTATTGGATTGCGGTGCGAAATTCATCATCCATTTGACTAAATACCAATGTGGTATTTTAGCTGAAGTCGGTTAATGATGGAAACTTTAAATCGAATTCCTAACCATCAACTGTAAATCATAATTCCTATTCTTCATACCGCTATCAAACCCTCATTTAGTCTTGTAAATATGTGGACATTCTGAAGGTCAGTTTAACGTCTCTCGAAGGTGTTCCATAAATTATAGTCTCACCTTTTCAAAAGTAAAGAATTGGTTAAGAACCTTTTTAAGCGTACACTTTTTGTCGGTTTATTTATCAAGTCCTTTGATACTTTTATAAAACGGAATTATGCATTTCTTAAATATAAATATACATATATAGAATTGAATAATTATAGATATTCAATGATTTTTTTTATGAATTGGCAGTTAGCCAACAGTAGCTTGATATGCTGATCTATCTATTTTTCAAAAAACGTGGAATTAAGAAAATAGAACAGTCAGATTTGGACTCAGTGGTCGAATAATACTGCAGTACATAAGAAACTTTAATGTCTTGGGTTAACTTTACTGAAATAGGCAAATTAGAAAATCAGCCTAACTATTACTGTTCATGAGGAAATACATAATAATAAGATCAAGGAAGTTCTAACCATTGAAATCAAGAGGTCAACATCAGAATTTTACTATCTAATACTTGCTCATTCAATCCGTTATCATCATATACAAAAAATCTGTAAGTTTTTGTATATTTTAATAGTTAAGATTATGAGTCAATTAAAGATAGACAACCATGGAAGACCTGGAAGCATTGGACGGCCGTTTCTTCCCATTGTGGAACTTCTCAACAGTGTGCATTCACGATCCTGCCTCGCGAGATTCGATCCAAGGACCTATCAGTTTCGTGCAAGAGCGCCTGACATCTAGACCATGGAGCCGGATATCATCCAACGGTGTTAATGTCTAATTTCAACCGATCCACAAAATTGAGCGACACATCCATCATTGTCTTCAGTGAGTTACTATCTCACAACAGACCTGTTTGAACTCCACTGGTCACTGCTTCCAGGTTTTCCATGGTGGTCTAGCTTCAATTGATTCATGATCTCAACTATTACAATTACTATAATAACCACAAAAATTCTTTCTGATTTTTGTATATGTCTAAACATTTCACTATCGATAAAATAGATGAATGCAAATTATTAAAACTGATCTCATAAATCACATCTCAAATAGACTTCAAGTTATCGTAGTTTAGATCATGGTGAATGCTTCTCACTAATGATTTAACATAATATCTGTGTGATATATGTATGGTCCATTATATTTCGACTCAATCATGGTCGGAACAAAACCTAACGATATTAAATTTAGTCCATTATTATTGTACACTTCTGAGGAGTCTTGAGTTAAGATATCACAGGTTTAAAATCCTTTCCAGTTTTCAATGTCTCCCTAACAAGTTTTAATCAAAGATTAAAAAAAAACTGTTTGCTTAATTGGAATACATATTTCTTTCTTTATAAGGTTAGTTTTTCTTATCTAACGATTACGATATTTATTTATGAGTTTCTCAGAAGGTCACATTTACATGTTTTTCTCCTTTGTATATATATATAAATACAACGATGTTTTAACAAAAGAGCTAGGGCGTTTCATCAAGACCTACAAAATGGAAGAAAATGGAATACATACGAAGCCAACACTAGATTCAGAAACACACACACACACACCCACAGAATGAAAATGATCAGTTTATCTCAATAGGAAATCCTAGTTTAGATACATACTTTTTCTTTCTTCTTCTTCTTCTTCTTCTAATATCTATCATATGCTGAAATATATGTTAATTAATTCAATTTCTAAGCTTAATTTGTCCTTTATTCTTTTGTTAGATTAAGGTCAGTGATATGGGGATTGGTAAACAAGATAATCAACATTTAAATAATCATGTTGTCATTACAAGATTTATTATAAGTAAACAAGGGATTGGAGACACAATTATACACCAGTTATTACTTCTTATGATAATAAAGGGGGGGGGGTACTTAATATATAGATTTACAGTAATGAACTATATTTGTCTTTGATAAACTAACAGGTTATAGCTTTTCTTAGAGATAATGATCTCCTGTATAAACTAATCCTATAATTTATGTATATATATTCTAATTTAAATGCATTTAATCTACTTTAGATATAGTATTTGGGAAATGTTCTATCACAGCTTTTTTTAAACTGAAGATTTGCAGCTTAGAGGGGTTTGAATTCACTTAGTATTGTTTGTTTGAATCTTCTCATTGATTTTTAGGACTGCGATGGCGTTTAAAGCGAAAGGTACTGGGTTCGAGTCCTAGAGTGAATATCAACTCTAAGATGCAGGTAAATCCAGATGACGAGTCCCAAATAGGACGAAACGCGCGTCCTGTATTCCACTGCTAGCTACTATCCATATTTACTTACAATTAGAGGGGTTTGATTTGGTAACGATGTGTTTTCTAAACCTGGTGATTTAGCTATAGAGAGTTCATTATCATTCTGACTAATATATTCAGTACCTACTTCATGTAATAAGAAGTTATGGTCTTGTCCAGATTGATTTGGTATAGTATAAATAATAAAAAGAAAACATTCCAGACTTACTTCATCAAGGCATCGAAATAGTAGGATTTCTTTGACAGCATTAGTTAACCTAGAACGTTGACTATCAGATTTTGGATAAATTCGTCTCTCTTCTTCATTATTATCATCACTGTCTTTTTCTGGATCAAAACTTTCGGCAGCCACTGAAAGTTGTTGAAAAGAACAATAAAAGAGACAAATTTATAAGCTTACGATTATTGTGTTGAACAACTTTTATTTCAATAAAATATTAGGAATGTTTTCATGAATACCGATTAAATATGTAAAAGCTATCAATGAATTGATCACCAGGTAGTTACCAACGTCATATTCATCTAGTCCTTCAGGTGTTGTTCGATTTCTGTCTATTAAGTTACAAAGTAGACACTAATCTGAGTGTTGTGAAATCGCGTGTAGCATGTTGAGATGTTAGACCCACAGTTTTGTGTAGACTACTTCTAACCACCTAAAGTTAGTGTTATAACCTGTGAATGCCAATTGTTATATCTTGTACGCGCCTATTAGAGAGCAGTAAATTTATTGATCGGATCAGTGACATACGAAACCCATACGAGCAGTCTAGAGTACTTGTCGGTACTGCTTTCTGCCTAGCCCAGTCAGTTAAGTCCAGAACACCAATAACAGCTTCTGCAATATGAATCATTATTCTCAAACATACTGGGTTTATATACCGAACAAACAGACTACATCGTACCATAAAATAGAAAATAACATTTGTACAAGATTTGGCCAAATGTGGCTGTGAATAGGGGGAACAGTAATCAATAGACTGGGGATAACTCAGGAATGGTAAATCGTATAATAATAGTTTATAGATCAAAAGAAAGCTCGTAATAAAGGAAACATGAATATGAATAGTTAAGTTACTTAGCGATTATACAATAGTAAATATACGCATCATATCGGTCCATAAACAGTTCTCAAAAGTTGCCATTCATAATTCTCTTCGGGATATAACAGTTTGAAAATAAGGTACTCAATATTGATTCACTCAAACTAGCGCTCACATTGAAACTTGATAGATAGAATCTACTCAGCACTCAAGGACTAAATACACATGACATTATTCACTACTCAGTGGTTAAGCGATTGTTAATAGCTCAGCCTTACAAGGTATAAATCAAGACTTGAAGAGAATAGTCTGTTATTCATTCTGATTGATAAAAGTTAATTTATGCTTTGTATTGAATTTGAATGTAACGAAGAGAGGAAAAAGTTCAACCCTCTTAGAAATGCTAAATATGAATAGTATTAATGGTTAATGATATAATCTCATACAGCTTTCGAATTCTAAATACCCTCTAACCCATTTCATTTGAGTTCCATTAAGTTCATACATTTAACAATTCTCTACCCCCCGATTTCGTCAATTTTTCAATGATGTAAGCGTAATATTGGTTAAGTAACAGATAAAACTATTAAGCAATCACTTTGCTTGAGTGATTTATTTATGTTTATTTCATAGTGAAAATAATTTCCATAGTAATTCATGTTTATTCATATTTACTGTAACCATCACGAAAACATACTGGCATTTATAAACAGTTGTCTATGCAAGATAATCGATGTCCGTTGGTCGGATACCAACAGCAGCAACCTACCATGGTAAAGAACAAAATAGCTGCCAGATGAAGAGGAAATTATAAGAAGACATTGTAGGTGGATAGGATACTTAGCGAAAATCATCAAAATGAATCATAAGGCGAGTGCTGACTTGGAATTTCCGAGTTACAAGGAAAAGAGGCAGATCAAAGAACATATTGTGCCGGGAATCGGAAGCAGACATGAAAAGAATGAATAGCACCTTGGAAAAACTGGAAGGAAGAGCTCAGGACATAGTTGGCTGGGAAATCATAGCCGGCGACCTATGCTCCACAAGGGATAACAGGTATAAATAAAAAATCAAACAGCTCACATTTTTCAACTTCAGTCAACTGTAATATAATAAATTGATTACCTAGTGTCGTCGATAATCAACTTTCTCACTGTTAAGTTCAAGCCTCATACTAGAAATTCATTATGAAGATAAAGGATTATGAATAAGCACAAAAACAACACACCTTTACCAGTCACTTTCCTAAACTCTCAAAACAAGAAGAATCAGTTGTCAAATTCTTAATTGTTATCAATACCACTACAACCAATGCAAGTGTACAACAAAAGCTATCTTTTAATCACATTTCAGTTAGAAGTCAATGACACAATATATTTTTCTCAATCAAATGGTTATAATCATCACCTGGCAGCTATTTGATAAGAAGTATATACGTTCAGTGATCACTTATTAATTACGAAGGCTTCAAAAGTTACTCAAGGTATCATAACTCTTTTAAAACCAAAAATAAATGGAAAAGCAGTAAAGAAGCTAAATGACAGCAAATTATAATGATTATATTTATCCAGCCGTGAATTCAATAGTAAAGAGAAATGTCCATTAAAAAACACTAGACAATATTCATCTTATATGAACTGTGAAATGTAACTTAAAAGTTGAACAGTTATACTTTTCATAGTTGGATTCAAGAGTCAGTTCAAGCTAGACCACCACTGGAAACATGGAAGCACTGGACGGTTGTTCCGTCCTATTATGGGACTGCTCAACAGTGCGTACTCACGATCCTGTACACGGGACTCGAACCTAGGACCTTCAACCGAGAGCGCGATCTCTTAACCTCTAGACTACTGAGCAGATATTGCAAAGGTGTTAATATCTAACTTCAAACAATTCACGATATTGCATGACCAACTTCCATTGTCTTCAATGTGTAACTGCTTGATACCTAACATGGTTGAACTCGACTGGTTATGACTTTACAACAGAACTTTAGAAGTTTGATTTTGAATCTAGACCATAGGAGTCCAATCCGTATCAAATGGAGACAGTTATCCATCTCAGACAATAGATGAAGGGTTATGCAACATCATGGATCGATTAACGTTCAACATTAACACCTTTGAATGCCGATCGACTCGGTGTTCTAGAAGTTAGGAGTTCATGTGTGAGACAGAAGATCCTGGTCTCAAGTCCCATATGCGGGATCGTGGATGCAATAAAAACATCAAAAGTTTTTACTCTTTTTACAAATGACCATATTTTCAATGATTATATAACTTTTGTAAACAGTACAGAAACTCTTTATTATTGAAGCTGAATGAAAGAAAAATTAAAAAAATGATTACCAGATGTTATTTATTCAGTCAAATGAAATTAAGTGTCGGATCTAAGGAATTCACCAATTCACAATAAACATATGTTATGAATGTTTATTTATGAAAAATAATATAAATTACCATGGGTTTTAACACTTCAAATGACTAAATTACTAAAACATAAGGTACTTTTGAATCGATTTATAGTTTACATCAAAGTATAATGTTTATTAGATGATTATTGAAAGTCAAGAAGAACTGGACAGATTTTTTGATGATAGTATAAAACTCTTCAATAATATTCATCAATGAACTCACCAGGGATCGAATCAAAGACCTTCAATCTCACGTCATGAGTGTAAACTTAAGAACACTTTGCCGATATTCAATCACGTCAATGTCTAACTTTAATTGATTCGCGTTGTTGTATGACTATCTTCTATCATCTAGTGTAGATTACTGTCTTACACCTGACATGTTTAGACTCCGTTAGTTAATAATCTGATCGAATCCCCTATGTTTATTACGTAAAATTTTTAATAAGTAGATTGAACTAAATTTTTGTTAGTAATAATTTACATTTTAGTTGAGTAAAATATAAAATGAGCATACGGTTAATTGTTAAACTATAATAACTTATTTTATAGAGTTGAGATCGACCGCTCCTCCCAATTGAACGTCATTGATTTGGCCGTGTTTAGATTAGAGAAGTCGTATTTCGATTGGCGGATAATTGACGTGATGAAAAACCGAACATAAAATCGTAGCAAATCGGCATACGACCCTTTTTATGTTTTTTTAAATCATAACATGTAGTAGGAATGATAACGAAGAAA